>NC_090931.1:200638508-200811008 GCF_040938575.1 Ambystoma mexicanum
CTCCCCTTGTCAGATTTCACACAAATCTATTTCTGACCGAAATACATATTTATCTATGCACCATTTTTCTAATATTATGGGTCCAGTTAACATATTTTCTGTAGCACCAAACCATCCGATCCCTGTCTTTGTACGATGTTGTGTCCACTGATGACAGAATTCTCCCCTTTTCATCCAGATAACAACCTCTACACCTTTCCAGATTTTACACAAATGTGCACCAGGGATATGGGTTACAGATGATAAAGTGTCAGATTTTTAACATGCATACATTTGGAGTGAGACCCTATTTTCCGCTAGCAACCCCCCAGAATACACCACAGGGTCCTAACGCCTCTTAAAATGTTCACAGAAAAATCACAAAAATAATGGTATTACTTATATAATTCTGACAAGTCCGTACTATGAATTATCCATCTTTTTTTAAATTATGCCCTGGTCAAAAAGGGTTGTGGCTTCCCACATCATATGGTGGAATAACTGGTTTATCCACTTCCCCCAAGCCAGCTTGTTCACAGAGGCACAGCTGCCCCCCAGTTTCTCCCAAGAGGAAGCTATTTTACGACGCCCCCAATATAACATTTGCCTGAGCCAAGGAAGTTGCATTGTTCTGTCCCTTCCAGTTCCCAGGTGCTCCACCCCTAATCTAATCAGAGAGGTGTCAACTCCTTTTGGCAAGGGGCGGCAGGATGCAGCTAGGCCTGGGAAGAGTGTCTGTGGATCCAGTTTCAACTCCTGTCGGGGGTAGTTGTCAGGCAGAATTCAGTTTCATTAAGCCAGGTTTCAGCTAAATGTCACTTTTTGTTCCCAGTTTTCTACATTCAAATCAAACTGACAATTGTTACCTATACATTAAATAATTACTTCCTTCAAGTCATTTCAGAATATAGTTTTACATTGTATCCACCTCTTAGCAAGTCTTTCCTTGGTCTGGTTTTGTTTCATTTGTTCAGTTTTACACAAAAGTCTGGTGGTTTTAAAACACCGGCTTTCTGATAGTGGTGAGTACTGGTAATGCAACCATTTTTGGGATTAAGAAAATGAATTCCCCACAGTTCTGAGTTGCTTTTTGGCAATCAGCATTGCCATTCCCAATGGTTTCAGGCTACTGTGTGTGTAGCCCAATGTTGGTTTTAGGCAGTGCCCTCCTGTGCTCACAACATAGGCAAAAATGGGTGGCAGCCTATTATTCATGTTTTCCCTGTGCACTCTCTGGGAGGTCTGGCCATCATGATGTTTTCCATGCCAGTACTGCAAAGTGTTATGGTAGGGCTTGGATGCATGGGTAAAAACATCCCTCAAGCCCCCCGTCTTGCGATGGCCATTCTGTCCCTTCGCTGATGGAACTCGCAAGATCTGGGATGTTTGCCTCCTCTTCTTCCAATTCCATGGATGGCACAGTTCAGCATCTTTTCCTCCCTCCAGTCGATCAATCAGTTCTCCTTGCTGGTCCTGATGGGAGGATTGGGCGGTACCCCGGGCCCCTCGGGTCTCTGCTCCCGGTCCCCGGTCGTCCTCCTTGGTCAGTCTCCATGGTTTCATCTCTCCTAGGATGATAAAGCAAAGCGGCAATACCTATTCGTAGACATTTCTTCACCACTATTAATGGTGTGCGAACATATACATTTTCTTTTTTAAATTAGGAGACAAGAACATATATATATACAAGGATCACAAAAATGGGTGGCAGCCTATTCTTCATGTTTTCCCTGTGCACTCTCTGGGGAGTTCTGGCCATCATGATGTTTTCCATGCCAGTACTGCACAGTTTTATGGTAGGGCTTGGATGCATGGGTAAAAACATCCCACAAAGCAGACGAGGAAGCTAAACGTGCTGCATGTTTGGATGACATTATGTCATTTGACACACCGAATGTGAATGAAAGCATGGTGGTGATGATGAGTGTGTCTGAATGTTATAGCAACCTGTCTAGAACTCAATTGATAGAGATCCAGGGGGAAGCACCCCAAGATGAGAAGGACTGGATGCAGAGAGGGTGTTCTTTAAACCCCTCTGAAGCGATGTGGCGACAAGACAGTACTGGTAAACCAGTGATGCCTGTAGCCTTATTAAGGGTGGCGTTGGACCAGCTGCACAACCCTGCGCACACAACTAGAGAGAACCTTGCTGCAACTATTGCAGCGGACTGGTTAATTCCAAATGTGTTAGTACACATTGCATTTTATGTAGTAAATTGTATCGTATGTCAAACGTTTACTGCTGGGCACACATTGCGCACAAATAGGGGAGTTATTCCTAGACCTAGTGTCTCCTTTCAGCATTTGCATGTTGACTATGTCGACATGCTGCAAGTATGTAATGGATGTAGATATATGATCGTAGTGGTATGTCCATTCTCGAGGTGGATTGAGGCTGGACAATGTACACACCCAGACTCCACCTGCGCAGCAACATTTCTAGTATGAGAAGTATTTCCCAAATGGGGAATATGTGAAATATTGAGATCAGATAATGGCCCTCATTTTGTTAACACAATCTTTGAGCAAATAAGCTTGTTGCTTGGCATAAAGCACAAGTTTTGATCGGCTTATCACCTGCAAGTGAACACCGATTGTGAGAGACTCAATGGCTTGCTTAAGGAAAGAATAGAAAATTGAAGCTTACTTTGAAAAAAGGATGGTTGCATTGCCTTCCACTGGCATTGTACACATTGAGAAATCAACAAGGTCCAGACACCATCACACCCAGCACGAAATAGTGACAGGGAGACAAATGAGGACACCTCTCACACCTCTGACTAGGGTTAGAAGTGATGCCCAGTCAACTGCAAAATTGTTAGGAAAGGAGCTACGTGATTACTTTATTTGTATGACTTCAAGTATCTCTGTCATTTCAGATCAGCTCAAGCGAAAACGGTGTGGGGCAGCTCACAACACAGCACGAGATGCTTCGACAAATGGAACTAAAGAATTATGTCTTCCCAAACTTTTCCCCAGAGATGTCGCCCTAATCTGCAATTTCACTAGAAGGTGGCACAAACCATGTTTGAACGGCCCTTTCATTGTGGAAGACATCACGCCGTCTGCTGTCAAGGTACAAGGCAGACGCGCTTGGACGTTTCTTGGTGACATTAAGGTCTAGGCTGGAGAACCCCGTTCACTCCCACACACATCGGAAGCAAGCATCAGGGAAGAACCACAGCATGTGCAGACTAGATCCATTGTGAGGAAGAAGGATGCAGAAGCTGCTGAATAAAGATAAAGAGTTCATTGGACTGTGGCTTATTTTGGGACACTCTTTTTAGTCATTTAAAAAGGAGTTACGGGAGGTTATTGTGTTCTTGAGCCACAGGAGTTTGCTGACATTGGACTGAGGCATGCCTAAAGCCTTGATTGAAAAAAAAAGACATGCCAAATCTGGAGTTCCTTTTTGACAACTGGAAGAGGGAGCAGTATCCAGATTCACTTCTTACTGAGTTCCTGTTAAGAGGCATGCATGGTGTGTCCCAATGACAAAGTTTCACCGGTCATTCTTGCAGTTTTTGTGTTTATATTGCATGCATATCCTGCGCGTGTGGGGAGAACTACTAGTGTTCATGTTTTCTTGCAAGATACTAAGAATTGTCGAATCGTCAGGAGTTTGCTCATAGCAATTGTTGAGCAGATTTTCCAGCTTCCTGAGTTCAGTGGGGAGAATGCAAATGCCCCTGTCACCGGATAATGCACATAGACTGGTCAGCCTAGTATTCTACTACCTGATTGAAGGGTGCCCGCATCTTGTTAGAAGGCAAACCGAGGTCCGAACATTCCTGAGAGACCCGAGAAACAATGCAGCGTATAATGAAATTTTGAGAGCCATTATAATCCAAGTGAATGGGTACTCTGCATGAACATTAATAGCTGAATGAGACTTTCTTTCAAGGGGCAGATCTGAGGTCTAATGGTTAAAGAACCTTTGTTTCATGCTGAAAGAAAATCATCATGTCATCTGGTGAAAGACCAATTCGTGGCATTCATTGGGAATTTGTGGTCATCATTCAGTGAGCAGTCTGCTGATCGAGGAGATTTACAGAGCTGATTCACCAGCTTCCAGAAGTAGTGCTTAATGTTGCCCCATTAAAAAGTGTTTTTCCTTCCTTAAAAAAGAGAAATAGGCAGCATTAGTAGCAATATCGTCATGCCAGATCCTGAGAGACGTCCGCGATGTATAAAAAGTCATTGCTGTAAGTGGACGTATCTTTGCCTGATTTATGTTTGCATTTTGTTCATAGTGATATTGCTTTCACTTACAGTGCGCACGTCCTATTACATCGATGTAAGTAGAGCAAAACATCCTGTCTATCCTCCTGTGCAAGAGAAGGGTACCAATGTGGAAACTACAAGGCAGCCGAGACCTTATGTGATTATTACTACTATTACTTTAGAGATACAAACGAGAGCACCTGGTCCTTTGATGAATAAACCTGGGTTATCGTTTAGAAGAGATCACGTATAGAGATTATGCAAGACATTTTGATGCCTAAAATGTATGTTGATAGGATGAAACTTCTGGAACTTTCTCCTACACAGGTGGCACATTTAAACACACCCAGTTCACTGACAAACGTATCTATAAGTCTATAAGTGGTCTAGTGAAGAATAAGAACTATGCTTACAAATATGTGATTGTCAAAGAAGCTCGTAAGGAAAGAACCAGACCTAAGAGAAATGCTAGGGAGGATGATAATGAGCTAAATGACTACCTGGACAGTACAGCTGTCATGACCATGGCCTCAGGCCTTGGGACTCGGGGTCTCTGGGGCCCACCACAATGCTCCTAAAGGGCTCCAAGAACCCAATCATGCCCCTCTTGGCTCTCCTGTAGCCAGTCCTGGTGCCTTTTGCACCAGCCACATGTAGCAGATGGAGCTCCCATTGGGAAATGGATCAACATGGCTGCCCCCTTTGGGTTCAGTTCGGAACCGAGCCATGTGGTCTAGCATCTTGGGCGTGGTCCGTCCTGAAGGCACCTGGGATACCTGTAGGCTATTTAATCCACGCCAGAACTTCTAAACGCACTTCGCATTGCTCTGCACTCGCAGCATGACGTTCACCGTGATTGCCCTCAGCTTTCCAGGCCTGCATCTGCAAAGAAGAAGAGAAACACCATTATCCATCCTTACCTGTTCGGCAATCCAGCTCCTCAAGTGTTCCAGTGTCTTTTCTGGAGTTCATCTTCACCCGGAAGCACCATCCTGGGAAAAAGAGAGAAGAAGACATCATTAGTAAGAGTTCGTTTTCCGCTTCCAGCATCTTGCGGAATCGCGCTTACCTCGCATTGGCTGTTGGCACTCGACGGCGGTCTGGACACCTTCCACCCTGCGTTCAACATCCTTCCGATCGCACTTCATCTGTAACATCGCAGCGACCAGCAAGGGAAGAACAATACAGGTTAGCCAGACTACAAAACGCACATAGCGCCACGCTCTGCGCACTCACTTACCATCTAGAGCACTGCCCTTTCCATCAGTTCGACCTCATCACCATCCTTTTTGCACCTACAAGAGAAAGAGGAGATTAATCTGGGCAAATACAATTACGGACACATACTACTTAAGAACTATAGACTTACTTCAAGAGCGGAGTCGCAGCAGGTCTGGACTCCAGGGCCTGCGCCAGTGAAGCAACTAAGCAGAAAGGTGCCCGGCCACAATGCACCCCTGCACAGATCTGTAGGATGGAGAGTGCATATTACCTAAACTCAAGGTGAGGAATACTCTGGGCGGTCGCTGGGGACATCAGGGAGGTGGGACCCAGAACAAGGAGATTGGAGGCTAAAACTGAACTCCTGTCTTCCAGAATTGATCCTTGGCAGAACGGGTACCTGAGGAAGGCGGATCCAAGTCGGAGGTAATCCAGCCAGGTCGAGGGGCGTCCCTGTGGATACAATGTGAGCGTTACAACAGCACACTTGGGGAATAACATATGGTATCAGCGTATGAAAGAAGTGGGAAGGAGTACCTTGAAGGAGGAATGCTTTGTATGTGCACTCCTGCCTTATAGCATGGGAAAGTCTCAAATCTTCATAGCTATTGAGATAGACGTCCAGACAGCACATTGCCTTTCCCACATAGCACTTTACCACACCAGAGGTCAGTTCATGGGTCGAGATGCCTATCTTAAATGGGCAACTGAATGGACAGATCCAGATGAAGATAACTATGTCCAGGACACAAAGACGGGAAATAGGGTGCATACCAAGAATCATGAGAATCAGATATGAAAAACCTGACGTGAAAGGAGCTGGAATCAAATGGGAAGTAAACATAAGACTTGAGAGTCCAGGAAAATCTGCAATAGAAATTCAGATTTGGGGATCAGTGCTATCACCTGATGGATGTAAAGAAGGAGTGGTCATCTGCAGAGCCTGGATTGTAATTGGTTGTTATCAGCCAGTCATTGATATAGTGCAAAAAGGATGCAAGCCATTGTGGCCAAGACTTGCTAAACTACTGACCTGGGTTGAAGATAGAGGAGGACCCTTGTTGATAGTGCCTTTGGAGAGTGCAAAGCTGTGCTTCAGAAATAATGGCACAAGAAAAGTTGGAGAGAACCAGACTGTGGACGAATCTTTGATGTACCAGGAATGAAACTTGGAACAGCAGTGATCATTGATCACTACTGAGCTTGTGGATCCAGAGCATATATGAGGCTACCCAAGGATTGGGGAGGACAATGTTTACTTGTGAATTTTCGTGTTCCAGCTTTGTTGATTGCTAAAAGTGACCTGAATCGAGTTTCCCGAAAGCAGATGCGCACCCAAGGAAGAAGAAGAGATCTGTGGAGTTGATCAATTGAATGAAGAGTGAAAATGATTTCTCTGCCAAGTCAATAGATGCTTTTGACTCAATCCCATATGAGCACAGACTGTTCAGTCAGATTTCATCAGTCTTCACATTTATCTTCATGCCGAGAATCCAGGTTGGAGCAAATACCAAATGGTTGCAGATTTCCAGATGGGAATTGCTACAGACGATCAACACAGCCTTAAAGGGATTCAATGCTGTCAGAGAGGAGATGAGAGCCATACGACTAATGACTCTTCAGAATAGATATGTCCTCGACATGATCACAGCAATGGATGGAAGTGTTTGTGCAAAAATCGGAGAATCATGTTGCACATTCATACCTGCTCATGATGACGAGAATGGAACCTTGACAGAGGCCATAGAGATGCTAACGAAGCTACACATCCAGATGATAGACGAAGTAGAGGTCATTGCTGATGACAGTTGGTTTGGATCACTTTTTTCTTGGGTTCCACAATGGATGGCAGACATGTTAAAATTCCTTGGAGCCCTGATCATGTTGGTGTTACTTGGATTCTGTGTAATCAAGATAATACTTACACAATGTAAAAAGACAGAAAAGAAAGCCATAGGCATGAAAATCATGATCGATGTCAAATCAGGATGGAAGGCCAGAGACTTGACAGAGGAAGAAATCAGAGACTTCGTGAAGGCCAGTATCCATGCGCCTGAGGGAACGAAATTCATGCATCCAAAGAACAATAAGAGGTATGTGGGAAGATGGAGCTATTTCAGTCCAAACGGACAGTGCATGCTCATGACATGGAACAAGGATGAGCATGTGAAATCAGCTGGCTGCCTAATGGGAGTCATAAAGATATGGATCCCTAAGAAGCATTTCTTCAGACAAGGATGTCTAGATGTGAAGGATGATGGGCGAGTGGTCGATGAATCGCCCAGAAGGGGGAGTGTAGAGAAGGAGCCAAGTACCCCCAACTCAACCATGTTGCCCATATTTCAATATGTTGGGAGCCAGAGTGTGAGACACGTGCGGTACCAGTAAGAATACCGATACCAAAGAGAATCCTGGAAGCAAGGTTCCCATTGAGAAAACCATACCTGCATACGAGAAAATATTATGGCTATTTTAATGAAATCCCGGAAGGAGCAGAACAAGTGAATGGACAAGATGAATGGCAACGTCATATAGAGTCGAGCTGACGTACATAGAAGAGATGCAGAGATATGAGAATGCAGATATTCTATAAGGCATCAAGAAAGTATCAAAGATAAGTGACATCTTGCGAACAAGGTGAAGAAGCTAATGCCACAGAAATGATGAAGATATCAAGCTGTTTTACACGTGTACAGATGCAGAGAAACGCAAGCAGACAAAGTATTCTTGAGGCTATCTTTGTAGTGAATCAATTGCGGCATGCGCCAATATGTATACATCAAGCCAAGCCAAGAAGCCAAGGTCTTATCAGGCTGGAGTGAGCTGACACTTAATACAAAATCACGTGAAAGAACAAGCTCCTGTTCAGATGGCATGAACAACACAAGGAAGACGTCAGAGGTCTATTAGAAAATAGTATTTTAATACACTAAATGCTTGAAATCATGGTCTACAGTCACGTGGGCAGATGAAGTTGGACGAACAGGTTTATCACATCTACGCATGAGGGCAGAGCGTGCCTTCACTCTCCTGAATTCTTCAGAGCTAAGAACATTCCTGAGGACAAGTTCAAAGTCTTAATTGCCAGCAGACCACTGAGGTGATGATAGATGAATATGCTAATTGGTGGGAAGCTCTGTTCAAGACGAGCTCACCAGCACCTGGAGGTCCAGTCTGCGTGCTGCTAGACGAATGTGAAAAAGTACTGACGGATGTTAGAGTGCCAAGCAATTGTAGGGGAGCACGTAATTAAGGGTCCTATAGTTTGTGTAGCCAATGGGACTTTGTGTATTTAGTGATGTTCATAGTGGCCATTTTGAAGGGAGGGCTTATTTGCCCCACCTGATCTTAAGAAACCAATTACGTTAATTCATTGTCCCATACTAGTATAGAACGTAAACTTAGATATTCTCTTAGACCCAATCATTTTCTTTGATATGTTTTTGTAGTTTACCAAGTAGGATGACGTTAGCAATACGTAGGTTAACGCCATCAATGGCGATTTTTTCTACATAAGATTGCTTTTTTTTGTAATGCATTGAGAGATTTTGTGATGAGACGTTCAGAGATGTCCTTTGTACTCCCTGTTTTAGATAATTGATAGTAAAACAGTTATCCTTTTTGCCAACGGAGTCGTTTTGATTATTGATGTAAGGTCTGCATCCCCATCCATCTCCAGGGTATTGCTCCTAATCTTAAAGGGCTGGAGATCACCCAGTTCAAAACTATGTCATTTCTGTGACTATCCACAAAAACAACCCAATCAATATCTTTGCTCGAGATGCCACTTCAATGGAAACCTCCGAAAACAAGGCCAAAACATTAGGTCTGTACCGAGTTATTAAATTCTGGACTCTAAGCACACGTTCCAGCAAGAGTCCCAATGGGTTTTGAAGAGCTTGTTGTCTGGCTGCCTGAGAGTGTGAAGCTGATCTCCCCAATCCAGATGTCTGACTGAAACTCGGGAGTATCTTGTTTGGATTAGAACCCGTGCTCTTCAGGACACTGTAAGCTGGGCTTCTCTCTGCCCCATTCTGAGATTCAGATATCTTTGGAGCTTCCCAGCTATCACTCTGTTACTTTGTACTCTTTCACACTAATTACCAGCACAAATGGGCCAGTAATTATAGTCTGGCACCCTGTGGAAGGGCCCATTAGACCCGAGTCAAGAGTGTCTAGGCCAGATGGAACCATAAGATCATTGTCAGCAATGAGTTCAGTTGAAGAAGACTTCATTGTTAACTTCTTTTTATTATTAGACTTGGTTATTTCAAAAATTGGATCAACCGGCGGGACATTGTCAACGGTTGCAGTTGTACAGCATTCTTTCGCAATTGTTTTTTAAGGTTACGTGATGACAAATAAATACTTTCTGAATCATTACACATGATATCGTCCCGTGGCACCTCCAACTATTCACTACACTTTGTATCTTCTTCCCTTATATTCACAGACAGTTGCAAAGTCTCTGCCTTATCACACATTCACTCTTCCGCCATCGTTTGGGTATGGGCATCCCTTTCTTGAGATTTAACACATAGGGCCTCATTACGACACTGGAGGTAACCATGCCGCTTTTTGCGGCATGGCTACTCCCATTCCGGGTACTGGGGCGGGTTCCTGGAATGGGGAAATACCGGGCCATTCCGACCTCGGAGGGCCCGGTATTTCCCCATTCAGGGAACCCGGACCCGGTTCATCCCCATTCCCATTTGAGCCCCCATAGAACTCTATGGGAATGGGGAGGATGCAAACAACGGGCCCGTTAATGACGGGCCTGTTGTTTGCATTCTGGTCTGGTCGCGGGACCTGCTAAGGACGTCTGGTTTTACCAGGCGTCCTTAGCGGGTCCCACGAGAAGACCTCGTAATGTGGCGGTAGGGGGTTAACGGGGCCGGCAGCTCTACCGGCCCCGTTAACACCCTACCGCCTTCCTTGTAATGAGGCCCATAGTTCTTTATTCAAAGATATATGTACCAACCTCTTCTTAAGAGCATTTAGTAAGATAGTATGGTCCTTTTCTTCCGCATTTAAATTTTCATACACATACAAAGATAAAACAAAATTGAACGCTGACAGGGAATTATGACTCAACCCATCCTCAGTGTTTTGTTTCAACTTTGAATCAACAATGCTTCTGTTAGATTGCAGCAGTGAGGGAGAGAAAGAGGTATCAGAATTATCACTTTCATAATGCGTAAAAATGGGCGGAGACTTCAGGTAAGAGTCGTCCTTTCCCACTTGTGCACACTCACCCACTGATTCCCCATGACTTAGCTCATGGTAGGGCTACTCTACCCCCGCCCCACTGCCTGTTCCGTCAGGCCAGCATCCACCTGCGGTTGTTCATACGCACACCACAGTCATGGAAAAGAAATGTGTAATTTTCTGCCGTTTCTTCCTTTTGGGCTGTGTGCTTCCTGACTGGCGAAACTTTTGTCTTAATTGTACTGAAGTATCTCTCGGTGAAGCAGGCAAGGGCAGAGCCTGAGCCAGCTCCATCAGCGACTTTTCTGCATTCATCTTCGCCCCCTCCGCAACCTCCGATTTACTACTCAGATAGCAGCACTGGCTGTTGGGCCGGCTCTCGCCGGATCTGAGATCCATCACTAGATGTGTAGCCGCCCCAAACCCAGGCCAATAGCGCTCTGCGCTGGATTACAAAAAAAAAAAAGAAAGGGCCCGCGATGGCATGGAGTAGGGGGCAGAGCAGCACATTGCCGCCATTAGCGCTCTTCTAGCTCCGCCCCCTACATGTACACAGCAGGACCCCAGGCTGGATTCCCGTGTGTCAAATAAGAACAAACACGGAGCCAGCACACATTTAAATCTGACCTCTAAAAAATGCAGCACATCAGATAAGTTAAATATCTTGCGATGTGCTGCATTTTTTAGAGGCCAGATTTGGATGTGTGCTGGCTCTGGTGAATGTGTGGGGCTCCAAGGGAAATGTGTTTAACCTTCAAGCCACATATTTCCGTCCTACAAAAGATAGTTTCCTGGTTAACGGCGCATATTTTGGGTGCACTAGTGCCATGAAAGTGGTTTAAAGTGGAATTGATATATAGATTGGAAAAGAAGCAGCATGAAAGAAATTGCGCCGTTTTAAACCCATTATTTTGGACATTTCCTTTGGAAAACTATTATTTTGGACATATGCTTTGATTTGAGGTCAACTGCCAGCTCGTCCCCCTCTAAACCCTGCCTCCTCGAACACCACCACCCCCCCAAACTCTGTCCCCACCCCGGCCATTGTGGGATCCCCCACCAAATGTTTTCCATTTCCACCACTGTCAGATAGTACATGTACTATGTAATACTAAATGAAGATTACAGCTAGAGATCACACTCAGCAATCTCTCTATCCAACATTCGTTCAACAGTACTCAGGTGTACTCTGTACAGTATTAAGGGATTTAAACAAGAAGAATGTCACCAAAATAGAGGTCCGTCCTGCAACAGTTGTTAATTGACCAAAGATCCGTTCTGCGGTTTAACAGTTCTCGGCTGTACTCCGCTGCGCTCTGTGCAGCGTTAATGGTTTTAAACGCAGTGTACTGCATTTTTTGGCCACTGGGTCATTTCAGCAGATAACTCCCATAGGCGGGGGCATTTCACAGGCCACACAGTCACGCTGCCTACACCAGGTGTTGGCAATCATGACTGCATGCCCCTCAGTCCGCATACACATATATATGCCCAGAACACCTGCAGAAAGGCAGGCCGTGGTCCAGGACTTTTACGGGGTGTTGCATTTCCCTAAAGTGCTTGGTGCCATTGATTGCACCCATATGGCCCTACGTCCACTTAGGGCCACAGAGCACATCTATGGCAATTACAAGCACTGGCATTCCATCAATGTGCAGGTTGTATGTGATGCCAAGGGAATATCACCTCTGTATATGCACACTATCCCGGTCCACCCATGATAGTTTCATATTCAGAATGTCACCCCTACACCGGGCCCTGAAAGCTGGGAGGCATGGAAACACATGGTTCATTGGTGACTACAAATGACCCTGCAAATGCATGCATGTCTCACACAGACAAAACCACACCACTGACAACCCATCTCACCTCTACACAGGACAGTGCTTACCCTCTGAGCACTTACATGATGACGCCAATACGAAACCCCAACACACCACCACAGGTAAGATACAACGCAGCCCATATTGCAACTAGGGCCATAGTGGAGCGCACATTCAGAGTGCTAAAGTTACGCTACCGTTCCCTTGATCACAATGGTGGTGAGCTACTATATGCACCACCAGTAGTGTGCAGGATCATTGTGGCAGCATGTGTCCTACACAATGTTGCAACGCGCTGTGGCGTACCGTTGGACATGGTGGTGCCCCCACATCCCTAACCACATGCACGGTGGCTGCGCATGGGAGGGGAAAGGGCACGTGGCGAGGCTGCCCGTAACCAGCTTGTGACACAGTTTTTCACCTAGAATCCAACCCCTGCGGAGAGCACACAGCCCTGGCAAATTCCAGGTGACAATCGATAATGACAAAGGGACAATCATCTGTCCCAACCTTACCACCCTGAGAATGTGTCCTTGGAAGTGCTACATTGTGTGCATCCCTTAGTACTAAAAGTATCTCAATCCGGTTTGCACAAAAGGAACACATGGAAGATGGAGTATGCCACTAACACCATGCAAAAGTACACATCTAAATGCTGGTATGTCACCTAAACCCTCCCACACTTCATGTCACCTGGTTGATACACCATGCCATAGCATTCAATGTCCAAACTGAGAAATGGCCAACACATAAGACTACTGTCACAAAGCGCTCAACGATCAATGAAACAAGTTCAGAAGTAACTCATGCTCACTCATCAATCTAATAATGTACACAGGAACCTCAATTGGCCCGTACAATATACCATAAACACAGGACCCAAGAGTGAATCTGTCAGACAGGGACCATCTATAATTTCACATGTACCTCAATGTGTTGTGACTTGCACATGGCACCCTTGTATATTCGTGTGGCACTACTAACCAAAGGGGGCAGAGAAGTGCATACAGCAGGAAGGCTAACAATAATGGAGATAGTCAAGCCAATACATGAAGATGGAACATGAACAATGGATGGATCTCAATGTTCAAACAAAAAGGGATGCTAACCATGCATTGGACAAACAATCATGAATCCCACTAGGGGTGTATACACAGGTCAGACTTGAGACTGCCCACAGATATAATGGAAGCCCAATGCCTCTGTGTAAGTTACTTTTACAAGCTGCACTCCTTGTAAGTGCATGGAAAGGGGAAGCAGGAGTGGCATATGTGTCTGGACCCTAAAGCACAAACAAGGAGGGTACCAACACGAGACAAGCCTGCATGGGTTCAGCTGGAATCTACAGTGGATGCCCTCGTCTGCCACACAAAGCAACACACTGTCACATAAATGCACAATAGACAAAAAACAAAACAAAAAAGCCCATGGGGTCAGGGGGGGCACCCAGGAGGGAGGAGGGTCAGGGTGCACATCAACACCCACATGTGTGGATGTTGAGAGAAAAAAAAACCTCCTTGGGTTAATGGGCCGCATGGCTAGCATGGATCGGGAGTCCTGTCACTGCTATCGCCACCCTCTGGTGTAGCATCGGAATGTGGTAGTAGTAAGGGAGGATCGCCACGTATAGCCCTGGTCTGGTCCTCCATGGCAGTGGCCATGCGGGACTGAGATGCTTGCATCTGCAACATGATGGCTCGGAGGTCCCCATGCAACACCTTATGGGAAGCATGCTGTACCCCCGTGATGGTATGAGTCAACTCTTGCATCTGCTGTTCAGACCATCTACTACTGGCTACCCCGAGTGCAGCCAGTGTAGTTCTTAGGGACCTATACTCTAACCTCAGGGCTTCCCTGTGGGCACAACCCTCTGCAACCATGGATGCGCGCAGAGCGCGCAGTTCTGCCAGACGGCTCCTGTTGCTGGCCACCATGTTCAACCTGTGTGAGCGGCATGTGGACCGCAATGCCTACTGCTGGTGCTCCACCTGTCTTGCTGGGGGTATCATGGAATTGGCCACCAAATCCATGTCCTGAGCTAACATCTCATGCAGCCTGTTGTTGCGCAACAGCATACATGGACTGCTCCCACACATATCGCCAGCTAACAAACGGCTACCGCGTTGGCAGACCCCACGCCTGCCTGGCCCAAGGGAACCTGGCCCTTGATGTGATGGCGCTGTCTGTGGCTGCAGGACTGCATCCCTCCCTTGTCAGCTGGCACAGGACCAGGAGTCAATACTGTGGAGCGTGACCCTGCAGCCGTAACCACCACAGACCGACGTACCAACACTGACTGCCCCTGTGAGGGTCATCACCCCCTTCAGATGATTTGGGATACAGCAGCACTCACAGTCGATGCACTCACCTGCGACAGAACAGAGGTATCCATATCGGTTTCACCACCAGAGCCAAAGGTTTCCTCAGAGGCAGACTCAGACTGAGTCAGGGCCAAGATGGCCGGTAGCACCAGTGGAACTGGTGGTTGGTTGCGGCTCAGTATTCTGTTCCTCCTCCACCTCCTCCTCTTCATCCAGTGCCTCATCACCTGCACATGGCCAGAAAAATACATCAAGAGCCATGTAAATAGGATAGCCCACACACCTAGGCATCACAATGTCGTCATACAACACATCACCCTGCCATGTCACAAACTCCAGCACATACCCAGTGTCAATGCAAGTGAAGGGTAGCATGAAAGTAGCCATGGACGTGTGTGGAAGGGCCAAATACCACATGCAGTGCATGATGCATAGCACCTGCTTGACACACGAGCACCTGGCTGGCATAGTTCATTCACTAACATCACTGATGCAAATACACATGTGCCACATAGCATAGCCATGCCTGAACTGTTAAACTGCATGAGATGAAACTTGCTGACTACTGTCCCAGAGCCATGTACAATGGATGTGACATGACTTGACATGTAATTGACAAACTCAATACACACAAGCGTCACAAGGTGCTACGAGGTAGTGGAATAGAGTGAAGCCAGACACACCCATCCCATCAGGAAAGGTCACATTGACATCACGCAAGTGAATAGGCACAGTGAAGGTGAGACCTGGGATTGGAGGTGGGAGTGGGCAGTGCAGTACATGGGAATGGATTCTAATAAAATACAACTACATAATCAGCAATGAAAACGCAGCGGGCTGGTGGAAGTGGAAGTGCAGACATCAGGTGTCAATTGCTGGTAGAGGGTTGTAGGGATACAGTAAACAGCTACCGAGTGTGGGAGTTGGCAGGGAGGCAATGCATGGGTTCAACTGGTGGCTCAGAGGCCTGTGTCAGAGATCAGAGTGTGGGCAGGTGACTAGTGCATTCTCTCAGTCATCCAAGACCCCAGCAGGTGAGAGGAGGAGAGAAAGTGCAACAGGAAGTGCTTCCAGACCCGGAGAAGGTTCACCTCCAGTTCCATTGAGGCAGGGAAGCTGTACCAGAGGGAGGCCATACCTAAAGATAGACATTATCCACCAACTAATTGCTATGAGAAGTAACTTACCCTGAGGGAGTAGGAAAGGGATGATCAAAGACCATGAAAAAAAGCGAATTTGGAAGATGTAGTTGAAGGAACTGCGCCACCAGGACACATAAGGCCCTGTGGACAATGCACAGGGATTGGAAAAGAATATTTGTGGCCACTGGGAGCCAGTGCCATCATCACAGTCCTACGGAGATACACTACCTGGCCCCAAGACAAAAGGACAATTCCCACAGTCCAGGTCTGGATGAGTTGCAGAGCGAAGAGAGTAGAAGCACAGAAATCTTGGTAGAGGCCGTTGCAGTACCCCACCATAGGTATGAGCAGTCCTCTGGAGACAGTGAGCTGCTGGGGGAAGGAGAGGATAGGAAGAATACCCCTGAGGAGGTGCAGCTGGCAGGGTGACCTTTCAGAGACGTCAGAGATGTGCGGAGAGAAGGCAAGTGTGGGGTGCAAGATTGTCACAGGCTATTCACCATCACAGGTTGGAGCAGGAAGAGGGCCAAGAGTGGCTGGACAGAGAGTGATATGGAAGGATTGAGCAGGTGTGGTGATGGGGTTTGTCACAGTGTGCAGCACATCGTGCGTATGCAGTCTGAAGAACAACAAGCATGTGTTTGTCCACCATGACATGGTTCACCCATGGCAGTCATGTAAATGCAAGCAACACTGCCAGACAATCATTACACTTCATCCAAGCAACATACACATGTCCTGGACACACGCATCAACACTCATCAGACATTCCCTCATAACTACCTGGGTGCCTGTGCCTGGACCTTTGTCCACACGTCTCTTGCCCTTGGAGACACGAACATCTGCCCCAGGGTTTCTGAGGGACTGGGCCGCGACCACTATAGGGCTGGCAGTGTGACCGTGAGCCTGGGTGGTGGTTGCTGCAGCTGCCCGGGCAGCTGCCTCACCCGGCCTGGTGTGGACAGCAGATGGCAATGCTGCTCCATGACCCTGGGTGCTGGGGACGGCAGCATCATCTGCATCTCCCTGCTTCTGTTGAGTGAAGGCATGGCTCTCCCTGCATGGCCCTGGGCACCTTGGCAACTCGGCTACCTTGGCCACCTTGGCTACCTCCGCCACTTCGGCCACCTTTGTCTCTCTTCCCACTTTTTGCCCTCACAGTCATGGCACTAATGGATTAGTGCAATGGGAGGTGCAGCTATCAATTGTCCTGGGCAATTTGAGTGAGGGAGCAGTGTACGTGATGTTAAACATACCAGTGTGCCCCAGCAAGGCTCAAAGTAACCCCTGGTGAAAAATAAATGGGCTGCGTAACGCACAGGCACCCCAAAAATGAAAAATACGTGTATGTGACCACTTGGTAGCACACGTGTAAAGCAAAAACGTAACGCAGTACACTGTGGCGCCCAGCAACACAACAAATACATATGCGAAGGACACGTAAGCTACTGTGATGTTAAATAAGGGGTTATGCGACACACAGGGGCACCAACAGAATTCAAAATGCGTACGCAACTCGCCGTCAGCCTCAAAAGTACACACGCGTGTGCGCAGAGGCAATCACCCACTAAAACAAGTCCACACATCCGTCCGCTATTATTCATGCAAGCGTGTGATGTTCTCCTATGCACTACTTTATCCCGATCCTGAACGCCATGCCATGGCCAACGTTCAGCGCTTGCACCGTGTTTGGCTTGTGACTTGCTTTTTACTGTGCTTGGGGGCGTGTTGGGGCATTACTGGCGCTACTTGATGTTCTTGCACCACGGCTAGTGATGCCTCGGGATATCCATGAATATGCGTGCCGCGCAATTGTTTCTTTGCACCACGGCTGGGGCAGGCGTGGCACACACTCCTTTTCGGCACGCGGCGCATGCGCCTTTTCTGTGCTGGATTCTATTAATCGGGCCCAAAGAGTGTTGCCATAATAGAGGGCCACCCTGCAACAGGTTGTTAATTGACCAAAGATCTGTTCGGCCGTTCAGCAGTACTCAATTGTACTTATGTTAATTTCAGATGTTGTGCGATTAAGGTTGTTTGTACAGTCTTTTCTTACTGATCCGCTTTTGCAGACCTGAAATTCCACAATCTCCTCCTGGAGGTTCTTGGCTTTAAGTTTCATTACCACCATAGGTTTTTAATACCCTTCCTGGGCCAACAGGCATGGGCACCTGGATACACAGCACTCTAGCTCGGCGAGGTCTCTCTTCACACAGGCTCTTGCTTGGCCAGCATTCATCTTGTCTCTCGGTTTTCCAAACTGCAAACAGGAGTTCCAAAAAGCAGACAAGGCAGCATGCAAGCTCTTCCACTGACCTCCAGGTAAAGAAAATGGGCCTCATTACGGGTCAGGCGGAACCCTGCCGGTGCTACTGGCTGGTTGCCGCCGGACCCATAATATTTTACTGGTGCCTGACTTCCCAGTGCCACTGGGAGATTACAACTCTCTTGCACCCGGGAAGTCAGGCGCCAGTAAAATGTAAGATCTCATTCCCATAGAGTCCCATAGGACTCTATGGGAGTGGGGACACGGAAGCACCAGCACCGTTGCTAACAGTGCCGGTGCTTCCGTGACCGATCTGCGTACAAGGGCTGCTGCACCCGCATGGTCAGACCTGTCGGGCACAGTGGCCACGGCAGGCAGACTCTGAGTTTGCCGATCCGGCAACAAGGGTGTCGGTGAGTTTACCAGCACCATTGTTTCCCGATCGGCAAACTCCTAATGAGGCCCAATGTCAAAAAAATGACCGTAATGCAAAGATTTATATTCAAGTTTGAATCGTGCATGCAGTATGTGAGGTATTATCTTGACAACTCCATTCTCTGATAAATAGCTCCACATGGGCTGACAAAGTCCCTTGAATCTCAGCCAAGAAACATTTGAGGTCCTTTAAGACAGACAAATGGACGTTCCCTGTCTTCCTAGAATACCAGGGGTCTGCAACCTACTACTGCCATATCGTTCAGCCTACAACTTGCATCACATCTAGCCAACATTGTCAACGGTGAGTGTCCAAGGGAGTCGTAATCCAAACAACTATAGAGCCTCAGGTTGCCGACCTTTGAATTATATTATTGACCTGCAGAGCTCAAAATAATGCAATACTCCCTGGCTCAGGTAGGTGAACTACCTTAGTTGTATGAGCAGTTGCTAGTGCCTTGATTATTTACCAGTAATCATCCTTAAACCCGGTCCTACTCTTACTCGTCCCTGTCCTACTTTATTGTGTAAGGACAAGCAAGAGGGATGAAGTGGTGATTTCTTGATGACTTACCAGTAATCTTCATTATCATACAATTGATTTTTTATTTTTATTTGATCTATAAAGTGCAACCAAGGACCCAGAGGCTTAAGGGAGCACATAAAAAGATGAACAAAACACGCACAAAACAGTATCTTGTAAATTAGAGCAGAAGAAGGCAGTATTCCTCACCAAACAAGGGTCAGTAAATAGAGATATGTCCTTAGGAGAATAACAGCGTTTTAAACTTTTTTCTGAAGACTGCCGTGGATTGTATTTCTCTTAAGTCAATTTGAAGGGCCTTCCATGCCTTGGGTGCAGCCTTGACTAAAGCAGATTCCATGGCCTTACTGGAATTACAAACCAGCATCTTCAATTGATGGGTTTTGTTTGATCTGAGAGACCTGATATTGATACTGGTTTCTCAGACAGCAACTCACTCACGTAGACCGGCCTGGCTCCGGCACGACATTTGTGAGTAACTAGAAGCAAACGGTACTGTATCCTAGATGGCACAGGCAACCAATGTAGACCACGTCTTGCTTTCAGAAGCGTGGTCTCTTCCTCATCACTGTCCATCGGCAACACAATAATAGCATGATGAAGAAAAGGGATGATGTTGCGATGGAGACATCATACAGCCTCTGTCTTCCTGCTTAAAAGCCCAATGACAATTGTACATTTTGTAGATTTCACTGTTTCGACTGAAACATGATTATTCAAATCACACTTTGATGGAAAGTGCTAGCAATAGGTTTCCACCCTTTCCAGGAGTTCACCTCCAATGTGCTATTTCTATACTGTCTTAGAAGAGTTGGTCCAGAAGCTGCTGTCGCCCCATCAGAAACTGGTCAAATCCAACAAAGTCATCTCCATAGATCACAGCTAAAGAAACAATGCAGAAGGGCACATGTACCACAAATAACGTGAACAGAACGCGGCCAGTACTCACCCTTGGCTTAAGCCATACTTCGTGTTGGTTTTTGCTAATGGTGATCCATTTATTTACTCCCTTCCTACTGTCTGTACTTATTTCAGCTATGAGAATGAATACATTTCTGTTTTGTGCCCAACTGTCCTACTTCTGACATATGAGGACGGTCCATCTCATCAAATGCGATACGCCTTTGTTCCGTTCTGCATATGGATTTCAAAGTTAAGTAGTCAAAGACCTCTACACAAGTACAAAGTAGAGCAAACCTTTACCAAAATCTCCTTCTGAAATACTTTTCTTATAAGAGGTTTATCTTTTTTTTAAAAAATATTGTGTTATAGTTCAGCATGTGAACTTTTTAAAACAAAATTAACATACAAAAGAGACACATGAACACATTCAAGTGTTAAGAATAAACAGGAAAAAAGTAATAACTGATTAAAAATAACTAAAAATAGAACCTAAACATCAATAACTAACGCCTGGTCTTCCTTAGATACCAC
Source organism: Ambystoma mexicanum (assembly GCF_040938575.1). Classification (NCBI taxonomy): domain Eukaryota; kingdom Metazoa; phylum Chordata; class Amphibia; order Caudata; family Ambystomatidae; genus Ambystoma; species Ambystoma mexicanum. The sequence continues at coordinate 200,659,106 of NC_090931.1, forward strand.
AGGAAATAATTAATATAAATCAACCCACCCCCTTTCACCTCCCCGCCGCCCCCCCCCTCCCACAAACTTGTAGTTTGGCGGTGCAGGGAAAGTGGTGGTAACGGAATTACTGCCACTTTTTCCCACACTGTCAAACCTGTAATGAGGTTCATAGCAAGTCATACGTAACAAGTACATTTTTCAAAAGACGTTGGAACTGAAGGGAAATATGTGAAGGGGAAGTAAAGCAAGAAATGAGGGTCGAAGTCGTCATGTGGTGGTGAGATTGAAAATCCTCCCAGTTTCAAAAGTCTTCGACAGCAAAATCAAAATAGGAAATGAGGTTTGAGCCTGACTGAGGGGAACCTATAGCGTGGAGTGTGAAGAAAGCTTAGGGGAGGAAACCCCACCAAGGAGACGATGTTTGAGCCCAATTTAGGGGAACCTATAGTGAAGTGTGATCAAATACTATACTTAGAAACTGTTTTGCTGAAACTGTGTAGAAGGTTGAAGGATGACCTGGACGTGGGTGAGAGGAACCAGAGAGGTTAAACCCTTGAGCTTGTGACTCAGACATGAAGCACCAGGAAGGCTCTGGAGGGCAGAGCCAGCTGCCTGTGTTCACAAGCCAAAGTGTGTTCATCCATCAAGTGTTCCACCTATCCCTTTGCTGTACAATATGGGGACGAGAATTAATACTAATTTACATTGCCATTCTGACATTTCGTTTCGTCACTGATTTTTCCTTTTGTAGATACATATCCCTATATCACATTAGAGTGTATTAGAGTGAGTCCAGGCATTGGTTTTTTGTTAGTATAGGCCTTTGTTGTTTGACTAAGGCTGACTAGGACTGTTCTTATTATTTGATGGTTGAGATTACTCCCATCTTAGTTATAGAGCCAGACATGATATTTTCCACACTGCTTGAATTTAACTATAAAGGTTTTGAAACTTGAAACCCTTGTGTCAGTGTCTACTTTTAATACCATGCCTCCCTTACAGCAATATGGGACCCCCTTGGGTAGCATAAGGACACATTCCAAAAAACACTCTCAAGCCGTGCACAGTTTGGGTTCTCCATAATTAGCATAACCTGCGCACCAAACGTTTGAGTTGGGATTGCTTTCTTTTTTTTATAAAATTCTGGTACTGGAAACAAAGAGAACTGACCACATTTGCCATGTATAATCGAAGCCTGGGTGGCTAGAGTAGTGGCCTTTGATTGTCTTACCTTATATAGGTTATTTTTTTCCATACCAGTGAATAAACAAATGAGGGTGTGTCCTCATCCGCCACTGATGTGTGTGCACGGGGGCGGTGGTGTGCACAGACCTGTGGACTGTGGCTGTGAGTCTCCACATGCTTAGGGGTCCCTTCGGGTGTGATCATTTGCTGCACTGGACTTTGTATTGTTGTTAACACAGATACAGCATGCTGCTCTTCACCGGATGAGGCACCTTTCTCTGGGGGGGGTTGCACTTGTGGCAACTTCCACATCATGTGAGCCCCTGGTGGCTTGGGACGGACTTGTTGAGGCGGCCCTGGTGGCTTGTGTGCCCCGAGGTGGCAAGCGCCTGGTGGCTAGTGTGCGCTGAAGTGGCGAGCACCTGGTGGCCTGTGTATGCCGAGATGGCGTGCTCCTGGTGGCATGTGGGTCCTCTTCCTTGGCGTGTCCTGCTGGGCCTTTCGCGGCGTGGTAGTGCTGGTGGAGGCACATCTGGGCACATGTAGGGATGGGCCTGCATTCTCGTCATCCACGTTGTGCTCGGATGATGCCTGCGTGCCTGTAGGTGACATAGGGTATGGCATTAGGACAGAGCACCTCAAATTATTTTCATGCATTTCAGTGCTTACAAGGGGGCGGGGGTTGTACAGGAGAGTTTCACTCTTGCTAGGGCCTGTCTTGTTTTTTTCTCACAGTGTTGGTATTACTGGGGCATACTACGTGAGGGGGGAACACAGTTTGGAATTGTTGGCATAACCATTTCATGCATATGATACACATGCACAGCTGGCTTGCCGCAGTCAGTGAGGTGGGGTTGGTACTACACACGCCCACCCGACGATGCTGTGCCCCTGCCATCTTTGAGGCCATGCATCATCTGACCCCTACATGCACCCCGTGTGATTGAGTGGGCTGTCCTACAGCAGATTACATTTGTCTGAACATGGGATTACTGGACTCGCACTAGTGAATGATGACCTATTTGAATGGGATTGTGTGTGGCACTCATGCTCATCAAGTATCGTCATGTAACCACTTGTACTTAAAATATGGTGTATTCATGTTCCATGAGTTTGCTCTGCAATGTGGCCATGTCCCTTGTAGCCCACTTTCTAACTGCAACGCTCCCTGGGTGTGATTGGCGCAGTGGTGCATCCACACCCTCAGGATGAGGCTCCCGTCATGACAGGCTCTTCAGGGCCAGTGGTGTTTTTTATTTGGATGTGGCTGTCTCAGTGGATGGTGGAGCTTTAGCTACATGGGATCAGTTTTTGTTTTGTTTCCCATGTATGTAAATGTGCATTTATTGGTCACTCTCTCAGGGATGTTCATGTTCAGGTTTTATCTACAGTGGTTTAGAGGATAGGTATTGCATTCTTCTCACTTTTCATTTCTGTGTGGTGTCCTGGGTGAGGTTACTCTTGTGTGTCAGGGTGTAAAGCAGCAGTGCAACACAGACAAGGTGCATTCTGGTTGTTGTGGTCACATGTGTTATGGTGTTTTGAGAAGTGTATGGCCATTGCCTTGTGGGTGCAGGTGTGGTGGCCGTGTGCAGGTAACCTTCTGTGTCACACGTATATGATGATGGTGCTGGCTGTGGCTCTTGGTGGGATGCAAGGCTTCCTATGGCTCTGCCCTCACCTTCATTTGTTGTACTTTGGCATGCATTTCAGGCAGGGTTGTACTCACCCACTATCCTTATGCGTTGTCCTCTGTGCCTCTCCATGTAGGCTGGCAGTGTGCTGTTGCGCAGAACCATGGAGTCGTGGGTGGCTCCAGGGTAGTGAGCGCTTGTTTTCCAGCGCTAGTAGCGCTGATGCTCTACTTGTGATAGGTCTGTGATAGCTTTTTCTGTTGTCAGTGCTATTACAGCTGGGGATATTACAGCTGGCTGTAATATCGCCCGGCTGGAATAGCGCGGGCTGGATTGCAGTTGTGATCCGGCAGAGCGGTATTGGCAGCTCTAATACCATTACCGCCGGATTTAAGTAGTATAGCCCAACTCGTGATGAGTCCCTTTATATTGACATGTTAGAGACTTACGCAAAGAGGAATTCACCAAAGGCAAATTACATAATTTGGAGCACAATTCTCTTTTGCGTGCCCATACTATTGGATCACAGGGATGTTTATTTTGAAGAGTTAGGTTTTATTTTATACATTTCTTTCACTAATTCTGTATATGAAATATTTTTAAGATGCCAATCAATATCGATGTTTTTAGTCAATTGACGTAAACCTGTATTAAAAGTGGTTACATTACCAGCATACCACGACAATCTATTTCCCACGTTGTTTATTACAAGGTCAAATTGATAATATGACAGCTCCTTGTGCATGACCGGAACGCTCAAGATTGTCGTCAGCAGTAGGTGATCACTCCAATCCACCTTTACCCCGATGGACAACCAAATACCTCCAGAATTGTTAACATTTGAGAAGTGCATCCTCCAGGATCTCGAGAAACTGAAAACCAAGAAAACAAAACTCAAACACAATCTCACATGGAAGGAGCGACAAGCCCTCACACAACTTCAAAACATCAAGAACATAATAATCAAACCAGCAGACAAAGGAGGGGCTATAGTCATCATGTCTACAATCCAATACAAACAAATGGTACTGACCAACCTGGAAGACCGAGAATGCTACTCCCCCTCTGTAGTAATCCAACTAAGAACTTGGAGCAAGAAATTGCAGAAACAGTTGATTTTCGCAATGCAACGAGAATGGGTGACGGAAAAAGAAGCAGCATTTCTGACCAGGAAGGGGGGACGTACACCTTGCTTTTACGCTTTACCCAAAATTCACAAGGACCCCATAAACCCCCCGGGCCGTCCAATTGTGTCAGGATGTGGCTCAATTTTGGAACCTCTGTGCAAGTTTATAGACACTTTTCTACAACCATTGAGCAGGTTAACTGATACCTACTTACGCGACACGAAGCACACAATTACCATCTTTGAGGGCAAAGAATTTAACCCAGAAACAGCTATACTGGTCACTATGGACATAAAAGCCCTGTACTCTAATATTCCACAAGAGACAGCCATTGAGTGCACACGGGAATGGCTCACCAATAACCCATTACAACAAAGGGTCCCTATCAACTTTATTCTCGAGTTGATGACCATAGCCCTCACAAAGAACTTCTTTACATTCAATGGACAGATGTATTTACAAACAAAAGGCACGGCAATGGGGGCAGCCTTTGCCCCGAGCATGGCCATCTTATATATGGCCACATTTGAAGACAAATATGTACTTTCACAAACGAACCAGTGGAGGCCACACGTAAGCTCCTGGTTTAGGTACATAGATGACGTCATCCTAATATGGCGGGGTGATCAGACCAACCTTGTACAATTCTGGCAATGGTTAAACACCTGCAACCAAGATATCCAATTCACTATGGAACATAGCACCGACCAAGTTGCCTTCTTGGATCTGATCATCCGACATAAGGACGGACAACTGGAGTGCGATGTATATCGGAAACCATCGGATGGGAACATCCTTCTGCACCACACCAGTAATCATCCCGACCATACAAGAGCCAATCTACCATACGGACAATACCTACGAGTAAGGCGGAACTGCACGTCCAAAGATGATTACAAAAAACATTCAAAAGACCTTACTAACAGGCTCAGAACAGAGGGTACCCAGCAGCAGCCCTCAAACAAGCAGCTAAAAGAGCCCTCAACACAAATCGTGAAATACTACTCAAACAGGACAATCAAACAAGACAGAATGGAGAGGATGAGGACCAGATGACATGCGTTATCACACACAGGGTTCATACATCGCAAATGAAAAAAACCATACGCAAACATTGGCACATAGCCAAATTAAATTTACCAGACGATCCTCCTCCTCGCTTTGCATACAAGCGAGGCAAACATTTAAAGGAATCATTGGTACACTCCCTTTTTCAACCTGATTTAAGACATCAATCACAAAGAGTTCTACGACCACTACAAGGACACCACCCATGTGGTAATTGTACGGCATGCAAATTTACGAACAAACTCAAATCTTTTCAAATAGGTCAGTGCGAATGGCATCTTCGAGACCTTACTAACTGCAAGAGTGAATGTGTAGTCTACTGTATCCAATGCCCATGTGGACTTAAGTACGTGGGCCAGACAACAAGGGCAGTCAACTTACGAATATCGGAACACCGCTCACGGATTAGGTGTAAGAACTTAACTGGCCCACTGGTCTCCCATTACGTTGCAGCCAGGCACACACCGAACGACCTTACCTGGTGGTTACTGGAGAAGATCAAAGGAGGTCCTGACGTCTTAAAAAGCCTTATACATCGGGAATAAAGATGGATACACCGATTAGATACATACCACCATGGCCTGAATGAGTCCTTCAAACCCAGCCTTTTTTGATCCTAGCGTATATAGACACACATACCCTACTCATGATCCGAGTGAAAACCATACTGGCGGTGGCTGATCTTCCCAGACTGAGGCAGGGAATGGCTCACGCAACATGATGCAGCTTTACACACTCCATTCCCCTGTCCTTAGATTTCATGTCCCCCACCACAGGACCATGACAGCCTCGCATGTCACTTATCTTACATGTATTCCAGCTTCTGCCTCAGTACCAGAGCCTACGGCCTTGTTCGAACCGCCACACACAACGAGCCCCGTAGCCCAAGCATCGCTCGTTGCCGTTACAACATAGGACAGCGTATCAGGAAGCACGCTGCACAACGAGCTCAATGATGCATTACGCTACACCAATCCACGCATAGTTTGCCTTAGCGGTCGCCATAACTACCAGCTGGCGTCCGCTACAGCAAGGCTGAGGAGAGACACTTGGAAGCAGACACCGGAGCTGCACACATGGACCACGAGAGGGATGCAGAGAAGCCCTCCAACCCAGGTGAGAGTCAGACACACAGTGTTATCCTCCTCACCACATGCACGAGACTAAGGGTGAAAGGCACACGCAGCACCAGCATCTTGCCTCACGCACTCCAGCCCTCGTGGCACAGTCCTATTTTAATATAGTAGATTTCTCGCATTCAAAGTACCCTTCCATCCCCGGACACGGGACTAAGGGAGGGAGGCATGCCTCACGACACTCCACTGCTCCCATCCTACAGACCCCCTCTGGGCCTGACCCGCGCCACTAGAGCGGGCTACTTTCAGTACAAAACAAATTCCCATTCCACTAACTTGCCCCTTCTTCTTTTTCCTCCCCCTCCCCTATTCCCTACCTTCCCTCCTCCCCCCCTTTTTTCTTTCCCTTTCCCTCTCTACAGAGGTACTTCCGACAACACACAGAAGCCCTCCACTGTCTGCACCAGAAGCCGCCTGTCCACGGTCCTCTGTGAGTGCCCCTTCCAACCCGGACCTTCCAAGAAACTTGGGATTTTGTTACCGGCACAGCTTCAAGTACAGCTGGTAACCAGAGCTACTCTGTTAAATCACTAAATATAAGGCTGCACTTACAGCTTCATAAACCTGAGAACTTCACACATCTCTCTTTGCTATCTGGTCTTTACACAGGGTCTACCCACTGGACGCCCTGAAGAAGGTGCCATGTACTTTCGAAGTATACAAGAAGCACCGAAACGTGTACACACTAAACAGCATATTGAAGAAGATTCAGGACAGAATAGACCACCATTCTTCTCGCACTTAGTGTGTCTAACAATTGTTTTGTGAACACGTTGGCTAAAATGTAAGATATCTTTTAAGTCCAAAGACTTAGACTTCTTTTCAGCAAATAATTGCTCTGAGCATTTGAAATGAGAGACCTGTCAATAAAATTCCTCTCAAATGACTAATCGTAAAGGAAACTGTTCCTCATAGCACTTACAACTTCCCGGATATGCTTTAATTGTTAAGTGCAATTGTATGTCACAAGGAATATGTCTTTCTAAGAATCACTAAAGCTAAATGTATGCTTCTCTCTATGTTGTACACCAAATCCTTGTCATTGAATATGTAAAGTGTAACATCGTTATATTTGATTTTTGTTTAGAACACTGTATTTATGTATCACTGTGAATGTGTCAGTATTTTACCACACCCTTGTTCCATATAAATTATTATTTTTTCAATACACTTGGTTATATATGGTCATTTGTCTTCTGGTTTGGTACGTACAGGGCCTGAATCAATAGGGGCGTAGTACTAACTGTAGATACAGACATGGACCGAGACCAACGCAGAGGAATGTTGCAAGTTTCTCAGTAGTCCCCCTGTCCAAGACTTAGTGTAGATTCAGACAGGGACAAGGTAGGAACCAGTTGATGCCCCCACCAATGTAAGGAGGGCAATTGATAATCTGTACAATGGGAAAGGGGACAACTTTTTCTTTGTTGGCGTAGGTGATCACTCCAGCAAATATCGGCCATTGGCAAGGAAAGAAAATTGTGGGATATTACATCTGTTACAAACAAAAAACTCTAATGTACTTTTCTGGTTACCTCTAAACCATGTACATTTTGCCAGTATATCCCTGTGTGTAGTGATAAACCCCAAGTTTCCATAAGAGTCAACCAGGTGTTTCATCTTTGCCTGGTGTCCCTCTTAGAATCATCAGGAACATTAAGGGGTCCCATTGAGGATTTGCAGACTGAGTTAAGGTCCCTACATATCATAATACTATCTGGCCCTCTCCCATTCTGCCATTTATGCATAATGTCTTTTATGCAATCAAATAAGTCAATTTGGGAAATACCACCAGGGTTCCAAAGCATGTTAATTATTACAGAAAACTGCATGGCCGGGAACCTCTTTCTATCCCACATCAACTCAATTGCCTGTATGAATGAGTTTGGTTGGTTCCATACTGTAGCAGAGACACCCCGGTCATTGCAAATTCCATTAAGTAAGACAGACGAAGGTTGACCTTTTGCACCTCTCAATGCGGGATTTAAGAGCAGAGAGAAACCATCCAAAACAGGTGCTTTCCATAGCCACGCTTTTTGTAATAAAAATATATCCGAGGCCTCCAAATCAAAACTGCCATTTTGAAACAAATGAGCAGGGTGTGCGGCTTCATGCCGAGGCTGATGGCTGCCTGATCTCCCTCCTCCCGCCGACGACATCCTTTCAAAAATGCCTGCGACGGCTTATTAACTCTTCAGAACATTTTTTCTTACTGTCATGATCTCTGCTTCCAAAAGGTCAGGGTTTTCCCAACTCCCTTGGAAGCAGATCCATAACCCAGGTTCCGAGTGCCAACCAGTCCCAATTGGGACCTTTTGGACCCAGTCCTGGCGCCAGTGGCACCAGGCTCATAAATATGCCCAGTCCCAGCGCTGGAAGCGCCGGGCTCATAATGCTTGGGTGGACTTACCTGCAGCAGACCATGCTGCTTACTTGCCTGCCAGTTGAGCCTCTGATCCCCTTCTGTTTGGAACTACTTTTCCTGTTGGGTGGGGCTGGAGCCACTCCCTAGATTCAGAACACTGGAACTCTTCTGGAAAGCAGGAACTCTTTTCTTACCTAGGCGTGGCTGTGGAAGGAGACACCGAAGCACTACAGGAGGCTATTTAAACCACACCCGGTGGATGAATCTTGCTTTGCGTTATTCTGCAACCTCTGCAGCAGAACGCTCATCGTGTCTTCTGCATCCGGTCCTGGGCCTAAGGAAAAAGGCTTACCATCCTGAATCCAGTCTTCAGCAACACCTATAAAGACAAGAAAGAACAGGTTAGCATTCCGGCATCTGAAAGGCAAAGGCTTACCATCCTGAATCCAGTCTTCAGCAACACCTATAAAGACAAGGAAGAACAGGTTAGCATTCCGGCATCTGAAAGGCAAAGGCTTACCTACTCTTTGTGCGCTCCGGAGGTCTTCACACTGCATTCCGGCATCTGAAAGACAAAAGCTTACCAACTCTTCGCACGCTCCGGAGGCCTTCGGCGCTGCATCCCGCATCTGAAAGACAAAACAAGGTGCGTTTAAGACATTGGGGAACTTTAATACTCACGTGCCATTACTCCTTTCCACATCTAATCCAGTGGGTATTCCGGCACCCTGCAGCCGCTCCAAACTCGTACCTGCAAAATAAAAAGACAGTTAGAGCGCATTGTGAAGCAGGCAACAAGCGCTTACTTACGTGCTTCCAGGCACTTCTATTCATCACACGGGCTCCATCTTCAACTCACTTCAGCCCGTCATCCGCCATCGCCGGAACCCTGCAAAACAAGAGACATCATTACTAAAGACTTTACAGACATTTGAATGACTCGAAACTTACCGTTCGTGCAGTAAACGACGGACAGCAGTCCTCTGAAGTCAAGAGGCCTGCGCTACCTATCCAGTGAAGAAACTGGTTACAGCACCCTGCCCCGAGGCAGATGGAGAGCTCGGCATTCACTTACCTAAGACATCTTACTCTACACGTCAGGCATACAGTGCACAGAGGTCCAGCCCAAAGAGCCAACCGGGTGCTACACATCACCTTTGAAGATACGGTAGTCGCCCAGTCAAGACCGGCGCCTCTGCGAGAATCAGGTGAGCGTTACACTTACCTCGTGGTTGCTTTTCTTCTTGGGCATCGCGCGGTGCCACTTTCCTTAGCATTTCTGGCCCACGCGTTGATATAACGCTGCATTATACTGTGGTGAGAACTCATATATTATTCCTATCTCATCATTTGGTTGTGGCTGCTAGTCATAGTCCCAGCTTCACACTGCTGTAAACTTGACTGAAATATCATCTTCGCTATTGCTCACAACACAACCACAGTCACTTTCCTAGTCAATACCCCATAATCTCTGGGCCATTGTAACTGATTATACTAAAAAATAAAACATTATGGCTTCAGGAAAAGGTGGGCAAAAGCTAGCACAAGCGCTCACAAGGACTCCCAGTCAGCCTCATCCCCAGCCACACTAAAAAAGCCTTATAGTGACTCTCCTCATCCATCCAACTCCTCTGACCACAGCATAAATTTACTATTACAGGAGATAAGGGGCTTCATTACGAGGTTGGAGGTAAAAAATATAATTTACTGGCATGGAGTAAATAGCGTGTCCGTGTAGGAAAGAGGCCGCTAACAGTGACCTATTACGGGATTGCGTGTACAAGCTTAGCGGCATGTCACTAATGACATTAGTGCCGTTAAAGTCCCAAAAAAGCCCCTTAGCGGCATCAATTAGAAGCACAGATAGCACTACCGCCGCCGTCTACCTCTAAATAACGGGCCCGGCATCAATGGATACTGCATTAGCTGGCACCGCTATTAGCGGTGACCACTAATAGAGGTCACCGTTATTAGCAGTCACTGCTATTAAGCGGACTGGGACTAACGTCATCGCGCCGGAACGGGAAAGGGCACAGCGGCCATCTTTAAAAACACAATCCATTGCCATCCTCACTACACAGCACCTGGAGACGCATTCCGACAGCTGAAAAACATCATCACCACTAGCATCATGCCAAAGGCACTGAAAAAAGGGGCTTCCCGTCAGCATAAAGAGCGCTTCATGGAGGACGAGCTCACAATGCTCGCAGACACGCTGGCAGAAAATGCTGAGGTTGTCTTTGCGAATAACCTCAAGAGAGAAGCTCAGATCAAGAAAAGAGAGATCTGGCAACAAGTTGCCCAGAAAGTGAGTTCGGTGGGGAACACACCCCGCACAGTGAAGGATGTGCGCAAAAGATGGGACGACCTGCGCCTCAGAGTCAGAAACATCATGTCGGCCAACCGGAGCCAGGGCCTGGCCACTGGTGGTGGGCCTAGCTCCCCAATCAAACTAAGCCGCTGGGAGGAAACCTACGCCAGCACTATTGGCATTGAGGCGATTGAAGGCGTGGGCGACATGGAACGTGGCGCCACCTCATCGGCAGATGGAGGTGAGTGTCATAAGAAAACACTGTAATGCAAAGTATGATGATAGTCCAACAATATAACCGTGTCATGGGGCAATGCATGGCCCATTATAAACTGGACACATCCCTGCCTAGATGCAGTCCTCAGCACTGACACATCCATATGCATGCAGCATGCCAATGTCATTCCTGAGACACACCCCGCAAACATGGAAACGGCAGTAGTCACACTACATGCAGTCCACAATAGAACTGCATGTCACAAAGCATACACCACCTCAGATATGTGTGACCCTGACGTATGCCTGCATGCTCCCCCCATATAGCAAGCAACCTGATTGTCAAGACTCCAATACCTAATCCCCTCTAATGTGTAGAACAGCAATAATATCAATGAATGCATGATGCTTGTAGAACCATCACTGATGCCGTCCCTCTCTCAGTCCCCCACAGGCTCAGATCCTGACAGCAAGGCCTGGGACTCATCGCCACAGGTAACAACTCCCGGAAGAAGGCCAGGGGCAGGGAAGAAGGCAACAGGCCTTCAACATCAAAAGGGCCAGGCAAGCCATGACTGCCACTGAAGGGGAAGGCATTACAGGATGCCACGTCACTGGTGCGGCCAAGGGTCACTGCTACAGCAACAGTCCCCACAGCATTTGTGTCCCCTGCACAGGAGCCTGTGGCCGATGGGGCCCTTTCAGCTGGCAACAGCTCTGTTGAGGAGGTGGCAGCCATGACACCCCAGACCAACAAGGATGTGCAGAGCCAAGGCCAGGTGTGTGTCCCTGTGGAGGATGACACATCTGACTTACCTGCCACACCCAGTCCCCCACCATCACCCCAGATCACACCATTGTACTCCACCAATGACAGCACACAGGAGCAGTCTGGAGGGGAGTCAGGGCAAGGGAGCATGAGCCCCGCAGAGGAGCCACACGATTTTGCTAATTTACCACATGCAGCATCCACCTCCACTGGTGTCCTGGGTTGTGTGCAGCAAATGGCACATACGGTACAGCGCCAGGAGGAGCTGACAAGCCTAGTCAGGCAGTTTGTAACTGACGGTGCCCAGGCAAGGCAGGAGGGGCAGGACAACACTGCGTCTCTGAGACAGCAATTGAGACCAGCACTACTCGTATCTGCGAGGAGGTGTCTGCTCTCAGGCAGGTCCTTTCCTGCATAGCGGATGCCTTGGAGGCAGAGCATCCTGCCCGAGACTGGAGCAAGCGGGCATGGCATCATCATTGAGCTCCACTCAGACCAGCCCCCTTCGCAGGTCTGCCCGCACCTTGCGGCGTTCAGACATGCTGCCACCAGAAGCGGGAAGTGGACAAAAGTAGATGGGGCAGCCTGATAATGGCAATTGACGCAATAACCTACAGCATTTGCTTGGACACCATGTGTGGGGGAGTTGTGGGGAGAGGAGGTGGGGGGAGAGGGTGTGTGGCGGAGTTGTGGGGGAGGGGGAGAGGGTGTGTGGGGGGTTGTAGGGGGAGGAGGGGAGAGGGTGTGTTTGAGGTGGAGGGCATGAGCATTGTTCACTAATTTACTGTTTAATACTCCCGTTGAGTACCATAAAAAATAATTGAGTGGACATTCATTATTGCATATGTGTCATTTATTGTTCTACAGTGCATAGTGTACATGTACTCCCACAACCAGTACCCTCAGTCCCACTTTCATGGCACCCTCTGCACCCATGTGTCTTAGAAAAATTGGTCAATCACAGACTGGTGCACAGCACGTCCCTCCTGTGCATCTGCACCGCGATGATGTGCAACCACATCTTCTTCTTCCTCTTCATCATCACCTGGTGGTTGCAGTGCAATGTCAGGGGGCAGGGGCACATTCCGTCGGATACACATGTTTTGCAGCATGACACATGCCATGATGATCTTGGCCACCTTCTCATGCCTGTAGAGGAGTGCCCCACCCGACCGGCTGAGGCAGCGAAAGCATGCCTTCAACAGGCCAACGGTCTGCTCGATGCCCACACGGGTATGGGTATGGGAACGATTGTAGTCCTCTTTGTGCCTGTTCTGCGGTTTCCAGACAGGGGTGAGGAGCCACGTCTTCAAGGGATAGCCACTATCACCTGCATGGGTGCAAAATAAGATATGTGTTAGTCAATTCATCACACATGCCTGCAGATATTTGTTGGTCACATGCACATGTCCATGGTTGTATGCACACATTTTACCTTGCCTCAATGTGTGCTGTGCCAGGGTCTTATGGTGTGGATTGCGTCTTCAAGATGTTACACTGTGTACACTGCCTTGATGTTGCTCATGCATTGTGGACGCATACCGCTGTGTTTGTGTTATACATGTGATGTGTGGTGTTCTGTATGATTTGCTTACTGGCAGCGTTGGCAGTAGTCTCTGCATTAACTGGCATTCAGCGCTGATGATTCCCATGGTGACATGCTGCACTACTGTGGTTGTGGCCCTGTGACAAGCAGTGGATACCCTTGGTGATTTTGATTTGTGCATTCTCATGGATGCTTGGCCTGTGTAGTGATTTCATGCTGACATTTACACTGTGTATACTCACAGCATGTTGCTGGATTGTGTTACGGAGGGTGAGGTCTGATGATGGGTGGTGCACGTGTTGTGGGATGTGGACATAGTGCAGTCACTACAACAATGACACCATGGTGGTGTGTGCATCTCTCCCCCCATTTCACTTCCATGTGCCTGTCATGCAACTTACCAAGCAGCCAGGCACGTCGTCCTGCATGTCGCTTCATGTAGCGTGGTAGCATGGAGTTCCGCAGGACATTGAGTCATGAGTTCATCCGGGGAATCGGGCACAACAATGTCTGATGATCTTGCTGGAGTCACATACCATCTGTACATTGATGGAGTGATATTGCTTACGGTTGGGGTACACCACCTCCGTTGCATGCGGGACCACCAATTCCACAAGGGTGCAGTCCAGTGCACCAATGCAATTTGGCATGCCTGCCAGTGCATGGAAGCCATCTTTCGTGTCAAATATCTCCTGGGCAGTCGGTGGTAGGGATATGTAGTTCATTGAGTGCTTCAGGAGGGCATCCAGCACTTGGTTCATCATTCGAGAAAATAAGGGTTGTGATATGCCATGCATCTGCCCCACTGTGTGCTGGTAGGTGCCTGTGGCCAGGAAGTGGAGCACAGACACTACCTTCAGTAGAGGGGGGATGGTGGTGCGTATTTCATTAAGGCTGACAATGTCATGGTGTATCATGTCCACAATGGTGGTGATGGTGTCCCGGTCCAGACGGTACAGGGTGTGGATCTGCTCAGGGGTTAGGTTGAATGGACTGGCTCTGATGCGAGGGATTGGGGGCTCCCTGCGTGGTCCACTGGCTGCACTGGTGGGGCTTGCTGGGCCTGTCTCACCCTCCTTCTCCTCCTGTGTCACCTCTGTGGTGCCTGCTGTTGTTGTTGTTGTTGCTGGTGTAGCAATGCAAGCATGTCCTCCAGCCCCAGTATCGCTACTACAAGTGGAATCATTTTGGTGTGGAAAGGGGTGTGGTGTGAGGGTGTGCTCCTCTTGTGCTTGGCCAGGCTCCCTTGCCTCCACCTATGCTCATTGTGTGCACCTGTGGCAGTTGGGAACACTGCACATAGCTGTTTGCGGGTGGTTCGCGATGTCGGTATTGCCGGCATCTCGGAATCCCTTATTAGTGCCTTCATGATGCCGGTATTTGCATGTCCGCCTGACTTGTGATGTCCTCCTGTTAGCGGCATGGTGGTATTGCTGGCTCGAAGGGTCGCGTGCCCGCGCGCATGCCGGTAGGAGGGAGCACCGTATCAACGGTGCCGCTAATACTGGGTTCTTGAGTCGGAATAGCCCGGAGCGGTATGCGGTGCCAGTAATCCCTCGTAATGAGGCCCAAGGAATTTAAAGCCTTTTATTGAGACTCGCAATTTAAAACTGCAACAATTCGATGACAGATGGTACGCATTTGAAAATAGAATGGAGGATGTGGAAAAAAGAGTAAGCATGGTGGCAGATCTCTCTTCTAGAGTAATATCACTCAAAAGTACCGTCAAAGAACTCTAGAAGCACAATGAAGAACTTGAAAATCGAGGAAGAAGGAATAACCTCTGTTTCTCGGGCCTTCCTGAAGAATGCAAAGGGAAAGACGCCATCTTGTTTCTGCAGAAAATGCTTTCATCCCTTCTCCACATCCCATCGGACATCGTCCTCAATAGTCAACGAGCACATAGAATCGGGCCTCTAAAATCTGCTGATGCACACCATCCCATGCCACATACTCTTATTTTTTGATTACTGGAATATACACAGCTGTAGCTTATCATTTCCAAATCTATAGATAAAAGCAGTCTTATCTGGCAAAGCAACAGGATTTACATTTCTCAGGATGTTTCTCGGACAAATGCTCAGCGGCGAAAGGAATTCCTCTCATATCCTCCTGCCCTTAAGCAACTCAACATTTGATATGGTCTTATCCATCCCTGCTCCTTCAAAGTCACACATAATGGAAGAACGTCTGTCTTCGATGATCCTGTGGACCTCAAATCTTTCATAAGATCCCTCAAAGCTGACAGCATGGATACTTCTACTCCACCTGTGCCCTCCCAGACTATTATACCTCATCATTGTATTGTTCCTGTTTTTTGCCGTGGGCATTGACTTCATAGTCAGTTATTCTTGATACAGTTTTAGTCTGGTCAGGGTTCACCTAGCCCTCAATTTCGCTTTGTTCATCTCTCTGTATTAACCTGACACCTATTTTTTCGCTCACCTGGTATCCACAGGGGCGCCACACGATACTGGATGGCTTTGGGTAGCGCCTATAACAGGAGAATGGAGGGTTAAGATACTGGTTCTATGATGGGTGAACTCCCACCTCTCTCTGATCTAAATCCCCGCCCTTGGGGTTAGTGCTCACCTTAGGTTTTTGTGCGTTGAACTCTCCGTTCTGCGTCTCTGTGCAGGGGCAAGTGGTTGGTGCGGGTGGTCCGTGGACTAGTTGCTTCACTGGCCCATTTGCCCTTATATCGGGTCCAGACCAGCTGTGACTCTGACTCTACTTGCTGTCTTCCAGGTGAGTTATAATGTCCTTTCCGCCTTTATTCTGTCTCTTTTTGATTTCACAGGGATGGTTGCGATCTCGGAGTTGCCATGCCGATGGCGACGACCACAGTAAGTTATTGATGCACGGAGCGCTGCTCTGTTTATTGGTGTCAATTGCTAACCTGTATTCTCTTCTCCTCTTTGCACAGGTTGCAGTGATGTTCCGCAGTGATGATCGATCGAAGCGCTGCTTGCCCAGGTAAGTGCTTTGTTAATGCTGACCGTTCCTTCTCCCTTGCAGGTTGCGGCGGACTCCAGAGATGGGAAAGGTAAGTGAAGCGCAGGATAGATTCAAGAACGGTTACTTCAAAAGGTAAGTGTTCTTGCTTGCTAATACTGTTCTTGTTCTTCCAGGTTATTAATGGAATCCGGATCTAGGGCTTCAGGATCGGGCCGCTGGAGAAGCAGATGAGCAGGAGCTGGACACAGTGAGTGTTACGCTGCAGGAGTGCAGAATAACGCAAAGCGTGTTCTGCTGTTTGGGTGTGGTTTAAATGGCCCAAGTAAAGTAGTTCCAGGCCAAGTAGTTCCAGGCCCAGCCACACCCAAAACACTAGACCGCATAGCTTGGTTCTAAAGAACTGAGCGGTGTAATAGGCCTCCATGTTGGATTAAGGTCCAAAACTGGTATTGCTTGATTCCTGATAATGAGCCTGGCACCAAAAGTGCCATGACTGACTCCATGTATGTTTCTGATGGTGTTTTAAGGCCCTTGGGGCCAGTGTGAAGGGCTTTAGCCCCACTGCTGCCAGGGGGCTGTTATACCTGAGGGGGTCAGGGGCATGGATCGTGACAGCACTCCTCCCTAAGGCCCCTCTCAAGGTATTTCCTCTGTCTGGCCCTGGTTTGGTTGGATGCTTCTGATGAAATCATCTTACCAGGCGTGGCGCATGGATGTGCTCGCTAGGCTCCCATGTTCTGTCCAGAGGGCCGTATCCCTTCCAGTCCACTAAGTAGTATAACTTGGACCTGGTGAGTTTAGAATCTAGGATGTCCTTGACTTCAAATTCGGGTTCTCCGTAGACCAGTACCGGATTTGGCAGTGTTTTGACCCAAGTTCCAGGTTGAACAGGTTTTAAGAGTGACACGTGGAATACGGAATGGATCTGAATATTTAGTGGTTAAGCTAGTTTTACTGCCACAGGATTTATAATAGCCCTGATGGTATAGGGCCCTAGATATCTGGGCCGAAATGTTCAAGATCCTCTTATGGGCACGTGCTGAGACACCAACCAGACTTCATCTCTGACTTGGTAGGCTGGGGCTTTTCTTTGGTGTTGATCAGATAATCATTTCTGTCTTTCTTTGGCTTGGTTCAAGTGTTCTGCTGCATTTTTGAAGGCTTGAGTGATGGTCGTATGTAAAGCCTTCACCTCGGGCATTTCCAAGGCGATGGGGGTATCTAATTCGGAAGTACGTGGGTACCTTCCATATACAGTATAGAATGGACTCTGTCCGGTACTGGTGTGTAGCGAGTTGTTGTAGGCATATTCAGCTATCCACAGCACATCCTTCCACCTTTCTTCCACTTGATGTAACATGAACTGTAGATATTGCTCTAGTGTATGATTTGTCCGCTCCGTTTGGACATCAGTTTGGGGATGGTGACTAGTGGCCAGACGAATATCGATTTGGGCAGTTGCACAACTCTTCCTCCAAAAGTTAGACACAAACTGACTCCCTCGGTCAGAAATCATGATGGGGGGGAAACCATGTAATCGTAAGATTTGCTCTAAAAACACCTTTGCCAGACTGGATGCGTTTGGTAGACTCTTAAGCGGAATGAAATGGGCCATTTTAGAGAATAGGTCAACAACCACCAGGATACTGTTGAACCCTTGACAGGGAGGCAGATTTGTGATGAAATAAACTGTGTAATGTCCTTTCACCAGGTCGGCCACCAATAATTTCTTTTCACCTTGGCTAGGGTCTTGGCAATTCCTGGATGTCCTTCTATCAGGGGGTCATGATAACCAGAAATGACTTGTTCTTGTAGTGCCTTATTCGGTAGATATAAATGCCCTCTGAAATACGGGAGTTGGTTCTTTGTTGTGTAATGTTCATCTTGAGTGGTCCAGTCTTGTAGAGCCTCAGTGTTCATTAGGAGCCGAATTTCCTTTTGGAGTTCGTCCAGAGATAACGTTGTTGTAAGTCCTAGTAGTTTTACACCTGGAATAATGGCCACCGGGTCTGGAGTTGAATATGCGTTCTCATCAATACCCATGTGGGATAGGGTGTCGGCTTTTCCATTCTGGACTCCAGGTCGGTACGCGATTATGTAATCATATTTTGCAAAGAATAAAGCCCAACAGAGTTGACGGGATGATTGAGCCTTTGCCATCTTGATGTATTGTAGGTTGCAGTGGTCAGTGATTACTGTGATGGTATATCTGGCGCCTAGGAGGTAATGTCATCAAGCCTTAAAGGCTGCTTTGATTGCTAGGAGTTCCTTGTCTGTTATTGCACAGTTAAGTTCAGGTGTAGTGCATTTTGGTGACCAAAAGTCCACGAGATGTAACTGGCCTGTTTCGGGATCCCTTTGGAAAAGAACATCCCCCATTGCCATGCTGGAGGCATCTGTTTCCACTACATATGGGAGATCTGGGTGGGGGTGTCGTAGCCCCTGGGCTGAGGTAAATCTTTTCTTGAGTTCCTGGAAGGCCTTCTCCGCCTCTTCTGTCCATTGGAACAGTTTGTTGTTTTTTCGTAATAAAGAAGCGATGGGTGCACAATCTGGGAGAAAACCAGGATGAATCGGCGATAAAAGTTTGCAAAGCCAAGCATACTTTGGACACCTTTGACTGAAGACAGTGATGGCCAGCTAAGGATGGCGTCTACTTTGTGCATATCCATCTGGACGCCTCTGGGAGTGAGGACAAAACCAAGGAACTCGACTTCGGTGACATGGAAGGAGCATTTTTCAAGTTTGGCGTATAGCTGGTGCTGTCGGAGTTTTGCAACGACGGAGCAAACATGCCTGACATGGTCCTGTTTAGAAGAGGAGTACACCAAGATGTTGTCGATGTAAACTAGGGCACATACGTCAATCAATTCCCGTAGTAAATTGTTCATGAAGTACTGGAATACGGCGTGAGCGTTGCAAAGCCCAAAGGGCATCACCTGATATTCGTACAGTCCATACTTAGTACGACCGAAAGGTGGTCTTCAATTCGTCTCCTTTCTTTACATGCACGAGATGGTATGCCCCCCTGAGGTCCAATTTGGTGTAAATTTGGGCATCCTTGACTTGGTCCAGCAGTTCTGGGATAATGGGTAGAGGATAACGCTTTTTAAATGTTACCTGGTTTAGTGCACAGTAATCGATGCATGTTCTCCAGTGCCCCTCCTTCTTTGGTACGAAGAATAGGGGCGAGACTGCCGGGGATTTGGACGGGCGGATAAAACCGTTTGCCAGGTATTGGCCCAGATATAATTTCTAGTGGAGATTTTCAGGTTCGTGAGTGCATAAATTCGACTACACAGGATTTGTGCACCTGATATGAGGTCGATCTGACAGTCACATGGCCTGTGAGAGGGTAAGGTATTAGCCTGTTCTTTTTGGAAAACGTCTTGGAAATCGTGGTATTCGCTTGGTAGTGTACTTGTTACACCTAGTACCAACACCTATTTATCTTCGACATGTGTCTCTGGGTCAGACAATGGCATTTCCACTTGGTAGAACGCATGAGCACACTCATTGGAGAAGGCTAATTTTTTGGCTCACCAGTCGATGTTAGGATTGTGAGCCACCAACCACGGCATCCCTAGAATCACCCGGAACTGAGGGGCCTTGATAAGGTGGAAGGCAATGGCTTCCCGATGTCCGTCTTGGCACAGAAGGGTCAATTCTGCTGTGCGTTGAGTTCCAGGACCAGAAGCTATCTCCGTGCCGTCGACAGTGGTGACCTTATCAGTTGTCGTTTTCTGAAAGAGGGGAAGCTGATCCTTGTTGCCAGGCGTTGGTCTATGTAGTTACCAATGGCTCTGCTGTCTATGTATGCCTCCAAAGCATGCATCCAAGATGGTTGTTGGTGACTGATCAAAATCAAAGGCAGGGCAAGGTGTGAGGTCTGTGATTCTTTTCCTTTGCTCGACAAACGGACCTCTACGCTTGCCGGGTCTGGAAGTTTTCTGACTCTTGTTCTCCTCCTTCTTTCTCTGTAGCTCCAACTGTTCTCCTAGGGGGTTTTACGGGACATTCTCTGAGGAAGTGACCTGATTTCCCACAGTACAGGCATAATTGCTGTTGTGTCCTTTTGTCTCTTTCGGCCTTGGTTAATGGGCTCCGTACCCCCCAATTTGCATGGGTTCCAAAGTGTTTTCTGATGAATGCCAACTGTTCCCCTTTGAGCGTACATACACAGTCCGATTCTCCGTTCTGGCTCGCTCTGTCCTTCGATCTTGCAGCCTGTGGTCTAGCTGCACCACTAGGTTGATGAACTCTGCACAGTCTTTTGGCGGGTTTACCACCTGAGCTAGGACGTCTTTCAATTCCCCCCGAAATCCTCGATGGAATAACGTTGTTCGTTTCTCCTCAGGCCACCCAGTTTCAATGACAAGTCTGTTAAAAGTGGCGATATATGTTAACAAATCTTGGCTGCCTTGTCGGAGGGACAGAAGTTCGTTATCCAGAGCTTGGCCCTGAGTATGTCGGGCGAACAGCTTCTCCGTCTCCTGTTGAAACCCCCTGAAATCCCGCAGGAGTGGGTCATCCTGGCTTACTAACGGTATGGACCAATCCACGGCACTGCCACTCAGATATGACAGAATGAAGGCAATCCGCGACTGATCATTAGGAAAGGCTCTGGGTTTACAAAGAAAATGGAGGCGGCACTGGTTCATGAATACTGCATATTTTCTTGCGTCCCCCGTAAAACGTTCCGGTGGGGCCAAAGGAACTGCCCCAGGGAGGACCACCTGCACTGGATTGACGGATGTGGCTGGAACCAACTGAATACTTCCTGGCAACGGAGCCAGCCCAGCCTGTGTTTGGAGCAATTGTCTGGCTAATTCATCGGTGCCGTCCTTGGTGACAATCAACTCCCTCCTAAAGGTGTTGATTTGTTGCTGGGCGGAGTGCACTTCAGCCCGTAATTTTCCCAGTAACTGGGCTAGTTGGTCAGGCTCTTATGTTTCCATGACGCCCAAGAGATGTTTTAATTGAGGCTTTGTGTTCTGTTACACTCACCTGGTATCCACGGGGGTGCCACACAATACTGGATGGAGGTCTATGCGCTATACCAAGACCACTCTTTGCTTGGATTTTGTACCAGACGTTGGGTAGCGACTATCACAGGAGAGTGGAGGGTTAAGATACTGGTTCTGTGATGGGTGGACTCACACCTCCATCTGGTCCAAATCCCCTCCCTTGGGGTTATTGCTCACCTTAGGTTTTTGTGTGTTGAACTCTCCGTCCTGCATCTCCGTGTAGGGGCGCGTGGTTGGTGCGGGCATTCCGTGGACCTAATTGCTTCACTGGTCCATGTACCCTTATGTCGGGTCCAGACCGGCTGTGACTCTGACTCTACTTGCTGTCTTCCAGGTGAGTTATGTCTTTTACTGCTTTATTCTGTCTCTTACTTTCCCTCCGTTTTCTCTGTCTTCTCTGCGGCTTGCTCCACTACACTATTCCTTAATTATGACTCTTTTTGTTTTCACAGGGATGGTTGCGATCTCGGAGTTGCTGTGCCGATGGCGAAGACCACTGTGAGTTATTGATGTGTGGAGCGCTGCGCTGCTTATTGGTGTTAATTGCTAACCTGTGTTCTCTTCTCTTCTTTGTACAGGTTGCAGTGATGTTCCGGAGTGATGAGCGATCAAATGCTGCTTTCCCAGGTACGTGCTTTGTAAATGCTGACCTTGTTCCTTCTCACTTGCAGGTTGCGGCGAACCCCCGGAGATGGGCGAGGTAAGCGAAGCGCAGGATGGATTCAAGACTGGTTACTTCACAGGTAAGTGTTCTTGCTTGCTAATGCTGTTCTTGTTCTTCCAGGTTATTAATGGAATCCGGATCTAGGGCTTCAGGATCGGGCCGCCGGAGAAGCAAATGAGCAGGAGCTGGACACAGTGAGCGTTACGCTGCAGGAGTGCAGAATAACGCGAAGAGTGTTCTGCTATTTGGGTGTGGTTTAAATAGGCCAGGTAAAGTAGTTCCAGGCCAAGTAGTTCCAGGCCCAGCCACACCCAAAACACTAGACCACATGGCTTGGTTCTAAAGAACTGAGCTGTGTAATAGGCCTCCATGTTGGATTAAGGTCCAAAACTGGTAATGCTTTATTCCTGATAATGAGCCTGGTACCAAAGGTGCCAGGACTGACTCCATGTATGTCTCTGATGGAGTTTTAAGGCCCTTGGGGCCAGTGTGAAGGGCTTTAGCCCCACTGCTGCCAGGGGTTGTTATACATGAGGGGGCCAGGGGCATGGATCGTGACACCTATCTTATCTCCTATTTGTTAGTACTTCTCATTCTCTTCATTTTTTCGCTACATCTCTTATTCCTTTGTCATGTCATACAAATGTCAGGTTTGTTTATCTCCCCATCTTCCTTATGTATCCTCCTTATGTGTCGAGCTGATTTTTAAATGGCACATTACACACACCATGAAATGTATATTCTTATTTTTCCATTATTCCTGTGATGGGTATTTCTCTTACTCAATTGCTATATCTAACATGTATTGTTCATATTTACCAGCATTGGTAGTAGATGATGGGGGTCATTACGAGTTGGGCGGTAAGGGTTAACGGTCACCGGTAAGGAGACCGGTGCCGTTAAACCCGTACCGCCCTATTCTGATGTCCCTTAGCGAGTCCCACCTGGAACGGCTGGTCTGGCCAGCCGTTCTTTACGGGACCCGTTAAGGGACCTTGGAGCTAATAACGGGCACGCAATTTGCGGGCCCGTTATTAGCCCCTTCCCCATTCCCATTGAGCCCTATGGGGGCTCAAATGGGAATGGGGAATGGCATTTGGAATGGGGACTTACCGGGTCCGCCTAGGTCGGAATGTCCCAGTAAGTCCCCATTCCACCAGACCGGTCCCGGACCCGGGTTTGGAGGCAGCCATGGCGCTAATAGCGCCATGGCTACCTCCAAACTCGTAATGACCCCAAATGAGTTGGTTTAAAATGCATATCCTGGAATGTGAAAGGGAATGACAACCCATTTAAGCGGTGTAAAGTTCTTTCACATCTCAAAAGATTTGGTCCCTCTGTTGCCTGTATCCAGGAGACCCACCTGTCTATGATCAAATCAATGAAACTGAAATCTCTTTGGGTATCACGCTCACCTGGATTCCACTGGGGCGCCGAACGAAGCTGGACTGCTGCGGTCTCCACCAGTGTGACTCGTAGCAAAGTGATGATCGACTGCACTTGCCCACTCAGTTTCGTCTGCCTGGCCCGCAAGAGGATTTTCCTAGAAGCAGTAAAGGGAATTAGCCACCCGTGGTAGAGGGGTTAACACTAACACTATCTTCCCGAAAACTTCTAGTATTCCCCTTGGTAAAGTCTCACCTTATAGTTAGGAAGGATGAACTCTCCGTCCTGCGTTTGGAGTGCAGGGGCACGTAGAACTTCAGTTACTTCACTGATCCGAAGGTCTTTGGCAGAGTTCCAGACAAATAATGACTCTGAGGTAAGTTGCGTGTGAAACAAATGTATAGTTCTTTTAGAGTTCAATGTCTGTTTATTCACTCATGCTCCTTTCATACCTTTCCCCATGCAGCGCGTGGTCCGAGGAGCGAGTTCGCCTCGATGGGTGAAGGTAGCGCCTTGGTAAGAGTCAGTTTGCACCAAGCACTGTTTAGCAAGTAATATTGTTCCACGTGCGATTAACCAATAGTTCTCTATCTTCGTTGCAGGTGCGGCACCTTTGCGAAAATGTTGAGTGTAGAATGGTGACCAGCGCTGCCTCGAGCAGTAATATGTCAAGTAAGTATCTTGCGGTAAGTAAGCGAATGCCTTTGGCGGAACCCTACTCACCTTTTGTTTGTTCTTGTTTTTTCAGATGCTGATGTTGCGAGCGGCGATTCAACGGGCACCGCGCTGGGTCGTGAAGATGCTCTAAAGATAGGTGAGTATGGCGCGGCGCTGCAGCTGGCAATGCGACACGGTTGTTTTAAATGTTTTTTTCCCTTTCTCACAGGTGTGGCTGCTCCAGGAGAAGATGATGACCAAATGGGAATCTTCCTGTTCTAACCTTCTCTTCTTCTTTCCTTTTCTCTAGGATCGGCTCCGGACACACAACGGGTGTAGCTGTAGACTGAATACTGGACTGCAGACACGGTGAGCGTTACGCTGCTGAGATGCAGAATAGCGCAAAGCGTGTGCTGCTCTTCGGCGTGGTTTGAATAGCATCAAAAAAGTAGCTCCCAGGTAAAGAGTTCCAGTACCACATCCAAGTAGTAAAATAGTTCCTAAAGGAAAGTAGTCCCTTTGTGGCCTCATGATGGCCTGTATGTGAGTTCTCTGCAGGATGACCTGCACAATTTAAAGATGGCAATATGAGCCTGGCGCCTTCGGTGCCAGTACTGAACCCATATAGCCCCTAGACGGGGTTTTGGGAATTCATGGGTCTTCATGGATGCCTGTTCCCTGGATAGATGGATCTCTTCCGGATGTCTGGGGGCAGGCATCGTGACATTGGGTCCAAGGTGTAATCGCAAGTCCTGCCCCAGCAAAGAAAAATGGTGTTGCCATACTGATCAGTAAGAACCTCCCCTACAAGATTATTAATCAAAATACTGACAACAATAGTAGGTGGGAGTGGGTTAAGCTACAGATTAGGGCTAATGTTATATCTATTATTAATATATACGGTCCCACTGTACTAGATCCCAACTGCTGAGACTCTGTGAAACAAAACATTTGACAATCTGACCTCACTAACCTAGTGATCTGTGGTGACTTTAACAATGTTCTTGAGCCATTCATGGACAGGAGATCCATGTGCATCTTCTGAGGCTCCAAGTCGCACAACTCATTTATCCACTGCATCGCAGAGACTGGTTTGGCTGATACTTGGATACTCACACTCCACAGACTTTGACTTCACTTTTCACTCACTGGCCCATGATTCCTTCTCAAGTCTAGATTATGGGCCTCATTACGAGTCCGGCGGTAACCGAGGCGGTAAAACCGCCTGGTTACCGCCGGACTCGTATTACCATTCTGCCTCCGTGATTCCCAGAATTACCGGGGCATTCCAACCCTGGTTTTCCGGGAATCACGGAGGCGGAATGGTGTTAATCCCCATTCCCATTTAGTCCTATGGGACTCAATGGGAATGGGGATCATGGAAACACCGGCAGCATCTCGTAATGCTGCCGGTGTTTCCTCGTCCGCCTGCAGGCGGGCAGTGTTAAACTCGCCAGGTCAAACCTGACGGGAACATCACCTCCCACCTGCAGGAGTCGGGATCAGGCGGTCCGGAAACAATGGTGGCGGCGGGTTTACCGCCACCGTTATTTCCGGACCACCTGATTTGTAATGAGGCCCTATATCTTTGTTACCAAGTCACTGGGCCTCATTACGAGTCTGGTGGAAACCGAGGCGGTAAAACCACCTGGTTACCGCCGGACTCGTATTACCATTCCGGCTCCGTGATTCCCGGAATTACCGGGGCATTACAACCCCGGTTTTCCAGAAATCACGGAGGCGGAATGGTGTTAATCCACATTCCCATTGAGTCCTATAGGATTCAATGGGGATGGGGATCATGGAAACATCGGCAGCATCTTGTAATGCTGCCGGTGTTTCCTCGTCCGCCTGCAGGCGGGCGGTGTTAAACCCGCCAGGTCAAACCTGGCGGGAACATCACCTCCCGCCTGCAGGAGTCGGGATCAGGCGGTCCGGAAACAACAGTGGTGGCGGGTTTACCGCCACCGTTATTTCTGACCGCCTGATTTGTAATGAGGCCCACTGTCACACACTATTCTTGATTCTCGTATTGCCAACATTGTTTTCTCTGATCACGCCCCTGTTATTGCCACCTTTGATTTTCTTAAAATCTGCAAACACTCCAGCAGATGGTGTTTCAATAATATACTATTAGAAGATGATCAATTTATTAAGTCATTTACCAGTTTTCAGCAGCAGTCCTTTCTTGACAATAAAGATAAAGATACCCCTACGGGTAACAACTTGAACTCTTTTAAAGATGCACTTAGAGGACATGTCATTCAGTACGTTAGTAGAAAGAAGAAAAAACATAAAAAGGTATTGGATGAATTATTTCTGGAACTCTCTAAAACTGAGAAAATATACCACCAATACCCCTCTCAGTCAAAACCTCTTCATGTTTTATCATTTCGTATGCAAATTAATAAGAAACTTAGAGAACTTGCATCTAACACCATCTTAAAATTCAGATCCAAAATATACCAAACCTCTAATAAAGCAGGGAAAGCTCTTGCTTTTTATCTCAAATCGCACAAAGAGAAAACCTTCATCTCACATATCAAAAACCGTATGGGCATTACCGTTGAAACCTTTTACTCTAACATTTACTCCCCAGACACCACCATCACTCCCAACAACCTGCTCTCTGTCTTCCAAAACATTAAGAGAGGCTCCTATCCTCTGGTAGATCGCAGCAGCCTTGAGCGTGAAATATCCACCCAAGAAATCATTCAGACAATCAAAGATCTCAAGACTGGTAAAGCACCTGGTCCTGATGGTGTATCTTTTGAGTTCTCTCATCGACTTCCCAATATTCTATCCCCTAAACACATATCACTCTTCACCTACTTCACTAACAAAAATTCTGCCTCTGGGTCATTTACCGAAGCCACTCTAATTCTCTTTCCTAAAGCTCTAAAACAGTTTGACCTTCCTAAAAACGATATGCCCATTTCCCTAACAAATGTTGAATGTAAGATATTTGCAAGTATACTTGCTAACAGAATTGAATTTTACCTCCCCAAATTAATTAAAGCAGATCAGGGTGGCTATGTAAAAGGGAGAAACATCTCTTCAAATGCAAGACTCTTACTGGATGCCATTCATTTTACAGCGAAAAACAAAACAAATAAACAGGGTTATGCTACCACAGTGTTTGATGCCGAAAAAGCTTTTGATCGGGTGGGCTGGGAATTCTTGTTCCAATCTTTACGCTGGCATGGCTGTCGAGACAGCTTCATCTCGCTGGTCAAACCTCTATACTCCAATCCCAAATCCTCTATCTTTATTAATGGCCAACCATCATCCTTCTTCCCCCATAAAAGGGGCACAAGATAGCGCTGCCCACTTTTACCCATTTTATGTTTTATCTCGTGAGCCTTTGTTACAACGTAGAAGAACTGATAGTCAGATGCCTGGTTAAACTTGTGGTAAACAAGAATTCAAAATTGCAGCATATGCCGATAATATTCTTATTCTCTAAAAAGAACAAAAGATCATATTCCATGTCTATTGTCAGTCCTAAATGATTTGTCTTTAGCCTCTGGATATAAATTAAATAAGGACAAATCAGAGATCTTAGCTCATAACTCATTCTGCTTCAATCATGAAATTGATATGTTCGGCTTGATAATAAGGAATGTACCATAGTACCCTTTGGAAGTCTGGAAACTTGACAACACCCTGTTCAAGGAGGGCTCTAAGCTTGCTGACAGCAATTATTTTCTTTTTGCCAATGACCCATAAGAAATTGAGTAGGATAGAGTTGACAGCAGAGAGGAAGGACATGGGGAGTGGAATGCGGAGCATTTGTAAGTAATAGAGAAGGATGGGTGAAAGCATCATCTTGATAGTTTCAAGACACACCCCACCAAGACATATATATCGGAGACCAAAGAGAGGTAAGTTCCTTGAGTCTAAGGAGAAGAGATGAAGAGTTTAATTTTATGGTATTCCTAGTGGAATAGGTATTGAGAAGACCGAGATATTTAAGTGAATTAAACAATCAATCATCTGGCTTACCTCCACTGAAACCGAGGACCTCCCTTCCTGATTTGTTCTTTCCTGGTTTGTTCTTCAAAGGGAATTAACCAGACCTATTAAAACCCAAGATTTGGTCTATATATTTTGATCTCTATTTTATAATCTTACTGACCCGATCAAGGTGGTTGCTTTTGCCCTCAGAACCTTTCTCTTCCAACCTACTCGCCAGCTAACTCTCAAATTCTCGCCATATCTATGGAACACAAAACTTATCACATTTAATAACAAATCACTTTACAGGAAGTCATGGATTAGTAAAGGTATTAGATTAATTCATCAAATTTATCACGCTACTGACTGGAAATACTACCAAGACCTGAAAAAAAGGATTCTCCTAACCCTCCTTAGACTTCAGCTTTTATGTCAAATTAGTTAATGCTTGCCTTAATAACTTTCAGCATTTCACTCAGAACGGGCTCACTCCGAACTCTACAAGAACCCTGTTCATGACTTCTACTCCCAATATCAAAGTTGCCCAATTCTATAAATGATTAGGCGCCAAAGACTCTCCTGCTGATAGATGGTCCATCCAAGCCCAATGGGAAACAGGTTGTGGAAAGAGGTTTGATGACAAAACCTCAGAATTACTCTGGACTAAGGTCAAAACCGTCTCCACAGCTGCCAATATATCGCAAAATGTATTCTTCTTTCTTCACAGGGCCTTTATAACCCCAATGCGCCTGTTGAAAACCAATTTTGGTACAGATGAAACTGTTGGACTTGTGGCAATGTCTGTGGATCCTACAGTCATATGTTTTTTCAGTGCCCCTTTGTTCAATTATTCTGGCTTGAGGGGTGGTCTCTCCTGAACGTCATTTTCAAAGTCGATCCTCCGATAACGTTCTGGAACATATTCCTGGGGAGCATATCCCTTGAAAATGGAAAGAAACCACATCTCGCCTATGGTCTCTATGACTTATTTATTGCAGTCGCTGTTAAACTCATCACTCCCAACTGGAAAGACTCTAAAAACCTATCTGTCAAAGGTTGGTGGAACAATGTTGTCACATTCACAGATTAGAACCCTGTATGGCAATGCGTCTAAAACACAATGGTAAATTGTCCTTTTTTTACTGAATATCTCTCCTTTCACAATATGTCAACTCATGGTTCATGAATATCAACTTCTTCAATGCTTCAAATAAATGATTACATGTGTATTCTTATAACCTTTAAGCAACTTTTAATGTTTTGAATGCTCCCCCGTTCCCTTTTCCCTCCGTTCTCTGTTCGTCTTTAATATGTCTACCCCTTGTCCGTCCCATCATAATCATCATATGCTGATTAGATCATCAATCTTGCTCACCACTATATCTGTACTACATTCTTATATTGCCCTCATTACGTGTGGGTTTCATCTATCCATTAACACTATGCATTCTTCTTTCCAGTAATGTTGGTTATGAAATACCTACTAATACATTTATCTAATCATTTTTTTTATTGTTATCACTATGAAATAATCAAGAAAAATCATTTTTAAAAAAAGGAACAAATGAGCAAATGCTCTGCTGTTCCAGGAAGTGATAGAGATCTCTTGCTTGCTCTCTGGCATGGATTGTTAGGATGGCAAGATAGGCAGAACCTGAAGAGCACGAGCCAACCAATTCCAGTTTTCCTCCCACTACCCCAGGAGAGGTTTAGCTTCAAGGTTAAGCCAATATTCACATAAGAAGTGCCTTCCCTGCTAAAGCCCTGCAAGAAAATCGACTGTATGAGGCTGGTCCCTTATTCTGGCCTTCTGGGTGCATGCTTTTGTAGGGCACCAGGAATGCATGGAGATCAGAATATTATTGAACATTAGGGAGACCTAACACTATTGGGGTCATATTTTCAGGAGCCCATCTGGGACGCTCTCAAGATATCACACATACATAATGAGGCCCTGTGTTCCCTGATTGTACCATAATACAGATATTATAGTGTTTTGCCGCTTACTGTTGCCTGCATCTTCTTAAAAGTGCTTTTTAATGATGCCCCTTTCTTATGTGCCAACGCATTGCCCCTTCAGTACCTAGTCCAACTGCACCAACATGGTCAATCATTGAAACTTTGTGAAGGCACACTGACAAGGGACTGCCTCCGCTGTCCGTAGTTTTGCTCTCTGTACGGCACTTCTGGTCCAAGTGGCAGACCAACCAAGTAAATACAAATATAAACATTATGTTATGTTACTATGTTTCGTACTGTGGCAAATCACCAAATTAGCAGTTTCGAAGCACCCACCCTTGTCCGTAGAAATTGTGCACCCACCCGGGGAAAACAGACTTTAGTCTTCTGGGAAGGTGCACTAGAGGGAAGTAAGAGGGAGGGAAAGAAGAGAAGGTTTCAGATGCAGGTAGCAAGTGGGTAGGGGAAATGCTTTGTAATGGTGTGGTGGGCACAACCTGCTTACATCGGCAGTTTATTTTTCGATGGGGTTTTTTTTACAAATTATTTTGCCGGAAAAACGGATCCAAAAATATAGCGGTGGTGAGAAAGTGTATATAAGGGGGGCAGGGAGGGAGGGAGGGGGGCAGGGAGGGAGGGAGGGGGGTCGGGAATAGTGAAAAACACAAAAAAGAATGTGTTTGGTTAATATAACCTGTGGGATTCTAAGGCCGTTTTGGAACAATTATCAGTTCAGGTTTGAGTAGTGTTATGTCCGTGAGGGGATTTAGAGCATTTTCGGCCAATCCTGGCAGATATTTCAGCTTAAAGCATCTGCCAGATCTATTTATGGTACTGCAGGTAAGTCCCTGAATAGTAAACCTCTTTACTATTGGACTGATCCAAGATTAGGACATGGGAGAAGGTGACTGTGGTTGGTAACATAGGGCAGGGTGGTGGGATGGACAGAATGAATAAAAAGGTATGTTTTTATCCCTGGACCCTAAATGTGAAGGTAAACGATGTTCATATCTCCTTTTTTCTTCCTGGTTGACTTATGATGTAATGTCTTAATGCAGAGGGCCACATGTTGGTGGGATTCAGAATAGGGTGTGCAGGCTGGGGATTACATACTGCTTATGATCCAGTGGCATCGATGGATAATGGCGACACAGCCCTGAAGGTAAGGATACCCCTGTTCCTTATTTACATTATTGGCTGCATATTCACTGCCTGGAGGCATAGGATGCTCTCCCAGAGGTAGGTGGATAGTGCCCTGAGCTAGGAAGTTTCATTGCCCAGTTATATACAGGGGGCAGGGGCTGCCTCTCAGTCCCGCCCTGATCTGCAAGCTGTTGCTCTGGTAGATGTGAGAATCAGACCCCCACACTGACAGGAAGGTCTGCAGCCTCCAGGGAGATTAGGTAAGTGTCTGCCCTGGCCCCCTGTGCAATTACACCATCACTGGCCTGATGTGCCCCGGGTGAGTCCTGCAGAGGATGTCAAGTGGGGGGAGTTGTCACCCTCTGCTAGAGCTATTGCCATTGCATTACAAGACCAGTGTCTTTTGCCTCTTCACTTCTTCTTAAAGAAGCTCCCATCGGCCCCTTCATGGCGTGTAGGGCACTGGTTATAGACCTGTTGCAAGTTCTTCTTTCTGATCTTCCTACTGACTTTTATATGTAAACATTTGTTTCAAAGCTCCATTTGGGTGGATGTTTTCTTTCATTTTCCTGCCATGCGCCTCATGTATGAAATGTTTTTCAAGATTAAACAAATAAGTATTTTTATATCACTGATTAACATTTTCCAAATGGAACTCCTGTGATCCAGCGCCGGGCCCCCACTGCCTCCTTCGCCCTGGGTCAGCTGCCCAGCGATGACGAATGCCAGGACCCATGAGTACCCTCGCCAGGGTGGCGCTATCATACATGGCACACTGTTGTGCTGGCAGCAGCCACGCTGGCCGACGGTAAAGTCCAAGCGTGTGCAGTGTCTTGGAGTCACTGGGAGGCATTCTCCACCCCCCTCACTCCCCCCTCGCTTTGGGCCAGCTGCCCAGCGATGACGAATGCCAGGACCCATGAGTACCCTCGCCAGGGTGGCGCTATCATACATGGCACACTGTTGTGCTGGCAGCAGCCACGCTGGCCGACGGTAAAGTCCAAGCGTGTGCAGTGTCTTGGAGTCACTGGTGTGGTGTCACGTGCCAACTGGGAGGCATTCTCCGCCCCCATCGATTGGGAAAGGCCCTGCCCCATTCTGCATAAATGCCAGCAGGGGATCAGGCTGGGCATCAGGTGGAAGCCAGCAGAGGTGCAGGGCCAGCAGAGGTGAGGAGGGGTCCCCATGCAGGCTCCCCGGTGCACTTTGATTGGTGGAAGGGGATAGAATCGGTGCGGTGGGCGATCGCCATAAATATGATCGGGGTGAAATGGATTGGCGAGGGTGCCCTGGGGGGGCACAGACCCCGCAGCCATGTGAGGGTCTTCCAACACCCGCCCTCTCCCAGCCAGAGTGAGATTTAGAACTCCCATGGAGTTGTTGGGGTCTCCCTGCACAGTGGTGAGTACCACCGGGCCCAAGCATTGTGCCTGGGGTGTCCAGAGCCCCACACAGGGGCCCTTGGAGTTGCTGCCTAGATGATCTCATTATTGTGTTGTGATGTTCGTGTCGTGGACTCTGCCTCCTCTGGGTGCAGCTCAGCTGGGCCTTGTTTGGGGCTGATTGGAGGAATAGGTGAGTGTTCACGGACCTGTTACAGAGCAGAGTTGCTTTTAGTTTTTGGCCCAGGGAATTCTAGAAGCTGCTCTGGACATGGAGCACTGGGAAGGGCAGGGGAAGGTTAGAGGGGAAGGCAGGTGGGGGAGGGGGGTAGCTTTGGCTTGTGCCCCCATAGTTGGGACAGAGAGACGAGGGATTGCTGGATTTGCAGGGCAGGGGTTGGAATCTTTGGAATGTGTTGATTGGAATCATTCCATAGAGGCATTGCCCACCAATTACAACTGGTCTCTAGGCGGTTGCATAGTACCCCAGATGTTTTGGACTTCAGCTCCCAATATCCATAGCTGCTAGAGTAAGAGGTGGTGTATCATGGGAGTTGTAGTCCAAAACACCTGGGATTCTATCTACATACTAATTAACCATGTGATAAATGATGCTTGCATAGCACCGAGAATCACATGCAACCATGAGGCCCTGGACACCAAGGAGCCAGATACTTGCACTATAGGGCGCTTTTATTCTTTCCCTCCATTTTGCTTGGCTATAATAAGGGGCTCACAGTAAGCTTGTAGAGTGAACTGACATATTTAAAGTTTCTCCAGCAAACATCGCCAGCGCCTGGTTGGGTTGGGGATTACCCTGGGCCTGGTTAGTAGGCAGAAGACAAGGTCTAAGATGCGAGTAAATACCTGTGCCATTTTAGCGCAATGCTCGTATAAGGGTGGCGATAAAGACAGCTGACGTTGGGGCAGAAGGGGCGCCAGTGCAGTCTTCTGTGGCCACAGACACGTGGCTGCCCTTCTGATAACCAAAGCATAGGGCTCCCTGGCAGTGCCTAGTCTCGAGATAATTACCCAAAACCCTGGGCACTGGGGCATTGGGAGAAGGAAGTACATTCACCACAGGAGCACCTTGGCATCCGTCCATTGATATATATTTTGTTTTAGTTTCCAGGTGGTGAAGCACTCATTTGAAGCCAAAGATGTTCCTGAAAGCAGTTGCCCTGACATTGGCCGTTCTGGCCATTACAGGTATTTACATTTTTATTTATTTTTATTTGTATTCGTTTATTAAAAACCTCATCCTCAAAACCATGAATATACGCATTTAAAACATCTTCACACAGTTATTACAATATAATAACTTTAGCATCATCAGCACCAAGGGATTACAAATATTATTATTAAACGAATTCTACTATTAAAATTCATCCGTCAGCCCCAAAGCTTTTAAACAGGAAACAAGCTTAATTACTAAAGAACTGGTTCGTCCGCTCAGAATTCTGTGCCAGAAAGAGCTGTCCTTGAGGCAAGACCCATCATGAACCAAACTGGTGAACAACTGCTCTCCTCTTTACATTTGCTTCTAACCCATTGATAAAGCTTATACATGTCGCCAAGGGCATTTGAAAGGGTGCAAGTTCCTATCGCCATGGAGGCCCATCTCTAGCCACTATATAGTCTTCGTGTTCACTGGTAGTCAATGCTATTGCGACTGTGGCAGGAGCGGCGTGGCAGTACAATGACAGGGAGGTGGGCAGGAAGGACAATGCCAGGTGGACCGACCCATCACAGGGGCGTGCTCCATTGCTTGCACGTCTCACAAGGCAATATTAGGTTTGTTCTTTTGATTTGAAGATCTGAGATCATGCCTTCTTATTGGTTGTGGGGCTAACCAGCTGACTTGGTAAAGACTGTGGCCTAGTAATACAGTATGGATGACAATTGAACGATGCGTTCTATAGAAGGGGGCTGCAACTTGCCGCTCTCCAGATGTTGTGGACTGCAACTACCATCATCCTTAACCATTGATTATGCTTGCCAGAGCTGGTGGAGGTTGTAGTCCAAAACATCTGGAGAGCCAAAGGTTGCAGACCCTTGTTTTATAGGATTCCCCTTTTCCAGAGGCCACAGATCACTCTGACATCCCTATGACATGGTTTCCTATCCCACTAAAGTGGTTCCAATCGTGGCAAAAATTGCTGTTTTCACAATAAATTGCGACAAAAAGGCTGTGGTTTTGCCCTCGCAATCCATGTAGTATGGGGGGTAGAAGCTTTTCTGGTCAGTCTGGCAGATAGATAGGGAGGTGCAGCGTCATGGAGGCATTCAAAAGTGAGTGATAATGTTTTGAGGAGTGTCCTATCACAAAGTTTTAGCCAATGCTGGTCTCTTCTGGTGTTGGAGATGTGCTCTCTGCTGGTTATATTCAGAGCTGCTCTAAGGGAATTATTTAGTAGTATTTGTATTTTGTTCAGGATATTTTTGTTAGCGCCTACGTAGAGGGCATTACAATAATCTAGTTTAGACATTATGAAAGCATTGGTGAGTGTAATGCAGCTAGCTTTAGATAAAAAGAGTCTACAATATCTAATCAGTTTACAGGTATAAGCTGTAGATGAGGCCATGGAGCTGACTTGTTTTTTTAGTGATAATGTAGAATGAAGGTAAAAACCTAGAGTTTTTACCTGAGTTACTACTTTGATTACGTTGCCATCAATGTTGAACGCAGCGTAACTGGGGCTGAGTTTTTTTAGGTTAGAGTCAGAACCCAGAATTAGGATCTCAGTTTTGTCGTCATTCAGTCAGAGGCCATCTGAGGCCATCCATGCCTGAATGAGGAGGTATATCTTCTTTACCAGAGCCGTGTCTTCGGCAAAGTTGCCTGAAAGGGGTATGAGGATCTTGGTGTCATCAGCATAATTGGTGTATGTGACACCCAGCCTGTCAAGTTTGTCGAAGAGTGGCTTGGTAAAGATGTTATACATTGTCGGTGAGACGCATGAACCTTGTGGAACTCCACAGGTAATTTGGATTGGGTCTGCTGAGGCTGAGGGGGAGAACACTCTCATTGTACGGTTCACTAGGAAGGATTGTACCCAGGCTATAACACCACTCGAGAAATATGCGCTGACGCTAGGTGTTCGCATAACACTGTGTGATCCACCAGGTCAAATATTGCTGATAAATTGAGGAGTAGTAGCATAGGTGTTTTACCTTTGTCTTTCAACTCGTCGATTTGTGTATTTAAGTCCTTTAGAGCCGTTTCAGTCCTGTGTTGTGGTCTGAATCTGGATTTGTGCAATCCTAGTAGAGGGTTGGCCTCGAGGTAGCTTTGCATTTGGAGGTAGGCTACTCTATCAATGATTTTGAGCAGAAATCGGACCGTTGTGATGGGTCTGTAATTGGTGGGGATGGCCGGATCTAGGGTCTGTTTCTTGAGGAGACGTATTACTCAGGATTCTTTGAGGTTAGTTGGGACAGTGCATGACTTAAATGAGGCGTTGATTAGCTTGGAGATGAAGGATGCTAAATCTCTAGCTGCATCTCTGATTATTTGTGCTGGACAACTATCACCCTGACAGTTAGAAGGCTTTAGGGATAATATAACATTTTCTGTTTCGAAAATAGAGACATTAGTGAATCCAAAAGGGGTAGCAATGTTATGGGTGACAATGGGTGGAGTGGGATGCGTCTCAGTGGAGTGCAATGAAGCTTTTTTGTTGGCTATTTTGGTCTGCAGAGTAGCTATTTTGTTGGCTAAAGCATTTTGGATGCTAGTGCACCATTGTTTATCTTTTGGGATATTGTCCGTGGGCGGAATAGGGTTTTCCATTTCACGCAGGATCGTGAAAAGCTCCTTGGAATTGGAGTTAGCCTTAGTGATTCTTTCATTGAACGTATTCTTTTTGGCAAGGATTATTTCTTTCTTGTACATATTTGCAAGATTGGATAGAAGGGTTTTGGAGCTGGGGGGTGAACCCGGTATTAAGGTGTGATTTTTGTTTGCCTTTGTGTAGCCTGATAGGCTCAATTGTGTCGAGGGCCTTGGTCATAGTATGATTAAAGGTCTCTACTAGTGCGTTAGGGTCGGAATTATTAGTGATTGAAGAGAGGGTAAGTAGGAAGAGGGGAAGTAGCTTTTTTGCTGCGATTTTATTACTGCATACCACTAGCGTGGGGCCAAATAAAGTCCATTGGCACACGTGTGGGTGCCCACCTGCCTTCTCCTATTTAGTTAAATAGGTACAGCATAGGTGTCGAGTAAGACAATGGATTGACCATCTTCAACCATCTTTATTGCACAGGGTTTTATTGTACACAGTAAACATACCCAGTCGCCAATCTGATCACCTCAAGGGTACACTTCAGTATTCGGAAAGGACTCCAACCACAGAGTATCAAAATCTGTGGGTGCCTGACTGTCCACAGCGAGCACTCACATCGGTTATTCTGGAAGAGAAGATTTATTGGTTTTTATCAAAAGATAACCTCCTGGATCACACTTCAGTGCTCCCTTCTTCCCCAGTGTATGAAACTGTGCTGAGTGTTGCCACTGGCTCTCATTGCGGGTTTGGCATTATCTAAAAAACACTGGAGGTTATGGAATTACCTCTTGTCTTTCCTGTCTGTTGAAAACCCTCAAGGAAGTAAATACCTCCCACTTATGCATGGAGATATACCCTACAACAATTATGGAGGAATGTCTTCCAGGTGGAATTGTGGAATTATCTCTCGAGGTGATGCCTACATTTCCCAATGAAGTCCTAAGGGAGCTCAGAATAGGGAGTTGCCACAATTCATTATCTGGTCGGAGTTCCACAGTTACCACTTGTGGTAACTGCAATTCAATTAGGAGGAATGAGCACTGCAAATACCTCCAAATCTGTGATGCAGCCCATTGCAAAGCCATTAAACTAAATCCTGTGTCGGACGTCGGGCGCACCTGCTAAATAACAGAAACTAGAGTCGCTTATGTGGTGGGTTCCCTTACGTTTACATTGGCCTCCAACCAACTGGGTGGGATAGGAGTGAGGTACATTTTTGGTCTGAATTTCTAGTACCACGCAATTTGCCAACTTGAAGGTCCTTTCACATGTTTAGTGTTTCTATTGGAAATGACTTTACGTCACACAAGATTCACTTGAGTGCTAGAGGCAGGACCTCCAGGTGGGATTTGCTGCCTTCGTTTCACATGTTGAGTATTCTACAATTTCTGGGCCATTACTGTCACCGCAGCTCAACATAGAGTCCTGCGTACATGTTCAAAAAGTGACTTTGCAAATGGCGCCAAGGGGAGCAAAAAGTAAGGGCCAGTCTGTTGTCCAGGTGTTCCAAATGTCGAAATTTAGTCTCAAACCCGAATCCTTCACAATCATTAATACATGATGATCACTGCATATGTGATGTGCCTTTGCGTGTTTCCTGACTCATGCCACTTCCCCAGGACCTGTGAATTTCATATTAATATTTTCCTACATCTGATAAACGCTGACACGGAAGAGAAATATTGATATGAAATTCATGAGCCCTGAAAAAGTGACGTTAGTCACGAAACATGTAGACTGGACCCTCACACTGTAGTGGCACATTTAATATATTACTAGATGAGGAGTACACCCTTTTGAGAATACATTACTACATTTTGAACACACAAACAACAGCTTGATGCATCCATTTCCATGCCCATTGGTGTCACTTGCAAATTCACTTATTGGATGGGTAGTCATGACTCTCAACTGTTTCTATGCTAAATGAGAGTTCCTTGCATACTCAGTGACTAGCCTGAAAACCTGGCATGGATGTGGGCCTCGAGGACCGGATTGGAGACCAAATTCATCACAACAATTAAAGTGAATGTTTATATGAATCTTTTATAGTGAACATATATCTCAATTCTTTTCACAGCCTCTCCTCGCCCCACATCACTCCTCATGTTCATTGATTCCCATCACTCTTGCTTGACGGTGGGTGACAGATTCAGTGGAATCACTCACTAGTTAGTGCACCTAACGCTTGGTTTCCTGTGAGAAGGAACGTTTAGTAATAGGGCAGGGATGTGCAACCTCTAGCTCTCCAGATGTTCTAGACTACATCTCCCATCAGCACTAGCCAGCATACTCTTTGGTGAGGGATCATGTGAACTGTAGGCTAAACGATCTGGAGAGCCACTGGTTGCAGACCCCTGTGTTAGGGCATCTGTGTAATATTGTATGTTAAGGTATATCTTCCGCTCCATGGTACCCGGGGGGACTGGGGTCTCTCGGGTATAATGGCACCCATGTCCCGGGTTAGGGGACAGTGTTCACCTGCACCTGCCACCCGGGATCCTGCATTGGAGAATGTGGGTGATTGTAACCAGATGAAGGGTGACCTCTCCTGATGGTGAGGGCTGTGCACCATCTTATACCCTTGCTATGCACATCACTTGAGGAGGGCTGTGCATGAATTGTTTAATCAGAGAAACTTGTTTATTTTATCATGCCCACAGGGTCTCAGGCAGACGTGAGCACTGATCAAGTGGCAAATGCCTTATGGGACTACTTTAGTCAACTGACCAACATTGCCAAGGCGACAGGGGAACAGATGCAGGAGTCGGAAATCAGCAAACAGCTCAAGTAAGTGTCCGGCCATAGCAAGACTGAAAGATGAATTTTACAGGAAATACTGTTACATAGCTCACTTACACCTGCCCTATTAGAAAAGCAGCCAGTGGGCCCCATAGTGAGAATACCCAGGGACAGTACCCATTTTTGTGATGGCCCTCTAGCACTGCACTTTGGTACTTATCCTTCACCCAAACTCCATTTTGGATAGCTATTCACTGAGCCCCATTGTTAGCTATCCTTGCACCAAGCTCCATTATTATACTTCTCTCTGCCAATCTCCATTGCTAAGTATCATTCTACTAAGCTCTATTGATGGATATCCCTCACCCACTCTCCATAGCTGGATATCCCTGTTCCAATCTCCATGGTCAGGTATCCTGCCAGCAAGCTCCATTGCTAGATCTCTTTCTACTAAGCTTTTTGATATATATCCCTCACCAACGAGCCATAGTCGGATATCCCAATATCAATATCCATGGTTAGATGTCCTGCTCCCAAGCTCCATTGCTAAATGTCCTCTAATAAGCTCCATTGATGGATATCCATCGCACATGCCCTATAGCCGGATATCCCTCTACTAACATCCATGGTTAGATATCCTACCACCAAGCACCATTGCTAGATATCCTTCTACTAAGCTCCATTGATGGATATCCTTCACCCACGCTCCATAGCTGGATATCCCTCTACCAATATCCGTGATTGGTTAGATAATCTGCCACCAAGGTCCTTTATTTTCTACCACCACTACCACCCGCCACTAAGCCCCATTGTGTGATATTGATCTACCAACCCACATATTTAGGTACCTCTTCACCAAGCTACATTATCACATATACTGCCACCAAGCTCCATTGCAAGATACCCTTCTACCAAGCTACATTAATGGATACCCCGCTATCATGTTCCCTTGTTGGATATCCCATTGCTGGATAGCCCCTTACCACGCTCCATTGATGGATATCTCTCTCCTACACTCCATCGTTGAATATCCCTCTACCACCTCTGTTGTATATTTCTCTCCCACACTCCATTGTTGTGATATCCTTTTACCACACTCCGTTGTTGGATGTCCACCTATCATGCTCCATTGTTGGATATCCCTCTCCCAGAACCCATTGTTGAATATCCCTCTACCACTCTCGCTCCATTGTTGACCATCTAGCTACCAAGCCCCACTATTTGTAATCATTTTATAAATGAACAGGCCACATAATTCTCAAAGATTGCTTGGACATTTCAGCGGCGCAAAAGATGCGCGGGACAGTCTCTTGCATACATCAGTGTTGGCATTGCGCTCCTGGCATGACTGGATTACTGGCTCCAAAAATGCAGGAGTGTCCTGAAAGCACCTTTCACTCTGAAATGTGAAACTAATAAATGCATTTCTCTCCCTTATGCAACGGTTATAGCAGTGCTTCAAACCGCTGCTTTCACTCTTAAGAAAAACACAGGACGGGGTCAGGAATCCTCCTACTATGCTTTGCACATCCCTCTGTGCCTGCCCCGAAACAGGCACAGGACAATGCTTTTGTTTTCTGGACAGTTTTAATCCACATCGAGGTTTTTGAATTTGGATTGTAAATTGAAATGTGCAGAAACTCCCCCTTATTTGCAGAAAAGGAATGGACAAAGGCACCTGAATGCGTGCATACGTGATGTGCAAATTCAGATGCCCTTTGTGCATAGGGCACATATTGTTTTTGGCGCACGTCATGAGAAGCACTAGGATTACTATATCTAACCCGCTACAGTGATACAGGTCCCACTCCAGAATGAATACACCAGGGCCCCACTGGATAACCGGTTTGTACTCCTGCTGCGGTGCAGGAACTATTGCTGTAATAATGCACAGAATAGCTCATCAGCGCCACATTTGCTTTGATCCTCTGAAAGGCTACATACAGTTCTATAGTTCAGGTGGGGGAATAGTTCTATAGGGTCATAGTTCTCCGGTGCCCCATGGGGGCATAGTTCTGTGAGGGCATAGTTCTCTGGATTGATTTGGGCGTTATTCTGTGGGAGCACAGGTCTCTGGGCTCTGACGGGCCATGATGCTGATGGAGCACAGTTTGTTGGGGTTTGATGGAGGGCTGAGTTTGATGGATCTTAGGTTTATGTGAGAACATAGTTTTGAGGGCTCTGATGGGGAATAGTTATGGTCGTACGGTTTTGTTGGGGCATAATTTTGTGAGAGCATAGTGCTTTGGGTCCTGATGGGGCATAGTTCTGCACGAGCATAGTGCTTTGGTTCCTGGTGGGGCATAGTTCTGTGTGACCATAGTGTTTTGGGTCGCGGTGGAGTCATAGTTCTGTGGGTGCAGAGGTCTATGATATGATATTTATAACGCGCTTAATACCCAGAGGTTTCTAAGCGTGGACCCAGGGATCGAACCTGTGTTGCTCCGTGTCGTCTTGCTTCCAAGGCGAGCATGTTGCCCCTGAGCTATCCTCCCGAGACTCTGAAGAGGTTTCATTCTGCCCGCACATAGTTGTGTGGGCTCTAATGGGGATATATTGCTTTTGGCTGTAAAATGGTTAAGGCTCAACAGTGCCTGTCACCATCTTTTCAGCTTTCTAGAACCGAAAGTATTGGGAGCGGGTAATCTTGTACCATATGAGAGTATGCAGCATAGAGCCAGGCCATTCTCAAAGATGTTTGCTTTGCACATGGAAAATGACCAGTCAGGCCTGTGCATCTTGGCCACCTTCATCAAGCTAGCCCTAAAAATAAGAAAGTTAAGGATGCTCATGTGACCCAATTGTCCATCATTCTGTCTGTCCTAGTGGGTTTCATCTGTAATGAGGGAAGGCCTCTCTGTCCCAGAAAACATTTCTCTGATGATAGGTTTTATCACCCTCATCGATTCTTCTACACGTGGCTTTATTGGCATTCTGGTTGTGATGTATGTGATGTATGCTGTTTTATTTTTGTTTAGAAACTCTTTTGTTATGGCTTTTATTTGATTAAATAGTGATTAGCATGACCATGGGCTGCCAATCGGTGGGTAAATAACCAATCGACACTATACGCACAAGCTATATCTCGCTCCTCATATACTGTCTCGCTCCTCTCTGTGCATTAGCACCACCCGTTTGCCAAAACTGAAAATGGCGTTCACAGAGCACAATGATCAAAGTTGACACTTTTGGCCATCCTATGCAGACTAAATACAATTTTCTTTCTTCCCCAACAGAACGCTCATCAAAGATAATCTCAAAGACGTCAACCTCTACGCAGGAGATCTTGAAGGCCAGCTAGCTCCATTTGCCACCCAGATCCATGCACAGCTAACCCAAACCTCGGAGAAGCTTGTGGAGCAGATCCGCCTTGAGCTGGAGGATCTTCGTTTGAAGGTGTCACCATTTGCTGATGAGGTTCACAAGCAGCTCGCCAAGAACATTGAAGATCTGCAGCTGAAGCTGAACCCCTACACTGAAAAATTCAGCGCCAGTGTCAAGGAGAACACAGAGGAACTTCGCCAACAGCTCACGCCCATCATCCAGATTTTTCAGGCCAAGTTGCAGGAAAATGTGGCCAACGCCCAAGTGGTTCTAACACCCTATGCGGAGGAACTTCATCAGAAGATCAATGAGAACATGGACCACTTGAAGGAGAAGCTGACCCCCTACTCTGACGAGCTGAAGTTGAAAATTGACCAAAATGTCCAGGAACTGCAGCAGAGTCTGTCTCTTTACCCCCAGGAGGTTCAAGATAAACTCAACCAACAGATTGGTTTAATGGCGTTCCAGATGCGGAAGAACGCAGAGGAGCTGAGGACCAGAATCTCTGAGAATGCTGAAGACCTGAAGCTGAAACTTGTTGCCTCTGCTGATGAGATCAATGAGAAACTCAATGGAAATATGGCTGAAGTCCGCCAGAGCTTGGGGTCCTACCTGGGAGACTTCAACAACCAGATGAACCAGAAGATCGAGGCGTTCACCCAGTCCATCTCCCCGATCAGTGAAAACATCAACAAAATGATCATCCAGAAAGCGGAGGAGATGAAGCAGAAGCTGGGGCCCTACACCGTAGGTGTCCAGGACCAGCTGGATGTACTAGAGAAGGACATGCGTGAAAAGGTCAGCTCCTTCCTAGACCGCGGAATCCAGGCTGAGAATTGAGGAGTCCACCATCGAA
This sequence comes from Ambystoma mexicanum, assembly GCF_040938575.1. NCBI lineage: Eukaryota > Metazoa > Chordata > Amphibia > Caudata > Ambystomatidae > Ambystoma > Ambystoma mexicanum. The sequence continues at coordinate 200,702,285 of NC_090931.1, forward strand.
GGCAGATATTGCTCATTGTCATGCAGGTGTAATTAAACAGATGCTTGTTGACTAGTCTATTACTCTGACGAGGAAAGAAACCAGTGTAGACATCAACAATTGACTAACAGAGTTCAATTCCTTTATTCCAAATATTTCCATGCATAATGCAAATGAGAGAATTGTACTCAAAGCTCCAAATGTTCTAGTTCTGCACTTGTGCCCGACTGCTGGCAATTCATGTTCCTACTGGCTTAGTGAAACTTTGAATCCAGAGATTACTCAATAAAGACCGCAACACGCCAATGCAAAAGATGGATTCCATTTGTGTTGCTTTTGTGTATTCGCGGTTGGTGTTCATAATTTTGATTTTGTGTAAATTGTTAGTAATGATAAAAGTGGCACAATAACAATGCTAGAAAAGACAGTGCTTCATGTTTTCCGTCTTAAGGCACCTTTCTCAGTTCCCATTAGTAACCCCTCCCACCCCCATGTCTCTTTGCCACCCCCACTTGGTGTGCCGGGGCTCAGAAAAGCAGGTTATGCTGGATTCCTGTCCACTGGATAGCATTACACAGGATCGCAGGTAAAGGTAGCAGTGATTCCAACATTTTGCAGGAAAAATAAATATTGGGGCACAGAAATATATATTTTGTGGCATTTATTCTCAATTTAAAATAGGGATATGGAGCTAGTAAACTGAAGCCCATTTCTGGTGTTATGTTTGTGCTGCCCTTATTGAATAAACTCCTAGAAAGGACACTGCTTAACTGAAGTGGGGTTTGCTTCCTGCAGACACTGGTGGCGTGGGCAACAGAGATCGAAATTGGCATGGTTTTGATAAAACGCATGGCGATTGGGCAAAGCACCAAGGGGCTCATTTCTGATATCACGCAAGTTCCATGTACACCCATCATGCAAGGCAAGGCGAGAGGGGGGAGGCACTTAACATGGATTCCTCTGGAATCTGCCAGTTTCTGCACGCGTTAAAAACGGGCGGATGCCATTAGGAATCCAATGCATTGTGCACCAGCATCAACATCAGATGCTGGCAAGAATGCATTTGCTTTCATTAGGTGGATGTGAGAAACGGAATCAGTCATTTCATTCCATGCCCCGGCTCCACCTGTAAAAAAACTGCAAATCTCCATGTTCTTTACACCTTCTTTACCACTTCAGGACTTCAGAAGAGATCCCCCGACCACCTAAAAGTAGCGGTGACATTTTAGAGTTTTTGCTGAATATTTAAAAATGTCAAAAAATAAGTTTACGGATCTGACTTACTTTCTGCTCCCCCAGCATGTGTCTGAGACTGTTTAGGCTCATCTGCCATGCTGATAATGATGGGGTCACCTCTTTGGTTACCCCAGTAGGCCAGATTCATTAATGAAACTTGTGAGGTGCCAAACGTAAAATGTACATTCCTCTTTTAAAAGCAAAATACTGTAAATTTACATGTGGGCAGTGGGAAGGCACAGGCTGAACTCAATAGGCCTTCATAAGTGGCAGTTCTTGGGTTGCGTTTGGTGTTTTGGTGATGGTTGCGTGTTTGAGTTCGGGGCAGTGTGACGAGATGATCACATTAATTTTATTTATTTTCACCTAGACAATGATACTTTGCCCAGGGGCATTGGCTTTGGATCTCCTAAGCCACCCCTGGGGGTTATAGCTCTCCCCCGCCCCATGCTATTATTGAACGTTGAGTCCCAGCCTCTGATATGTTTACACATGTTTCCCGTAAGTTTATAGGAAGAGGTGGGTTCCCAAGAAGACCCCCACACCTGACGAGGGGACGGCTTAACAATAGAGCATAGGTCTTATGCGGTAGACTGACATCTAGTAATGGCGCCATGGTGATACCGCCTGGAAAAGGGCATCTCAGATTAGAACATGCACGCGACTGATTGACCAGGCAGAATGTTTTCATTAAGGGCTCCAACTGCTGACTATGCTTAGAGACTGGGCTGAGACGACCTCCTCTAGTGCCAACTCTCAGGGTATTCCTGGAGATTGCGTCATCAGAACCTCGATACAGAAAGTAATGGGCAGTGGGCAGAAGGAGTACATAAAGGCATCTGCTTCCAGGGTTGGACTGGGACAAGAAATAGGCCCGGACACCCAAAAAGAAGTGGCCCAGCCGTCGCCTCAAAAAAGTGGCCCACCCCTCGCCTCACAACCTTTGACCTCTGATGACATCACCAGAAGTGATATCATTTGATCCCCCCAAAGTGACATCCCGCGAAGCGATGATACACGACCTTTCACCCCTTGATACATACAGGCATCTGCTTCCACATTTTGATCCTTCTGATGGTGGAACGGCTTTGGACCCATTGTTGTTATAGAGAAGCAAGTAACGTGCCCTATGCTGCCCCCTCCGCAGCTACTATGGTGCATTCAAGCCTCCACTACTCAGAGGCCCCCAAACGGAACCTCGATCTTTGCATGCCTCTGGGTGGTGTATGTCAGGGGCACCATCCTATTTTCCCATGTAATTTAATGTTGTGACACTGCTCACGAGACAACTTTAGCTGCTTCATGGTGCTATAAGACCTCATGCCACCGAGTCTCCACTTATTGAGTACTGAGGCTTTTTATTGTACACATCATTTGTTCAGTGCGTTAGTACATTTTGTTTGACATTAACTAAGACTTCAACTACCAGAATGCATTTGCTTGTTAAATGAAAGCCCACAACTGGAGTTGTTTTCGGTAACATGGAGTAATCTGGCCATTCTAGTCATGGAGAACATTGATGCATCTGTACAAGAGGCGCAGAGGTTCGTAACCCACAATGTTTCACAGCAAGACACCCACTCAATGTGCCCCAACTTGGAGAACACCTGAAGACTACCTATCTGCGCTCTCTGCAGCAATGCAACTCAGAACTGTTCTACCCAGCACCACCACTCTTTACTGTAGGGGTCTTGCCTGCTCTTCTGAGAAGGATGGAACAGTTGCCAAATTCAGGAACGACTGGAATCTTGCACTTTGGTTATCCCACGCCATGGTCCAGGTTATGAAGAGAATTGTGGAGGGTCCAAGCCCCTTTCAGTGTGAAGCAGAAACCTCAGGGCTCTCCCTGATTGGTCTCCTTCTGATTGACAAGCAAAGGGCAAGAGAAGGCTGTCTCATTGGGCTGCTGCTCAGCTGGCCAGAATTAGAGCAGTTCATGGCTAGGAATGGGGAATAACCAAAAGAGGGATGTGGGCGTGGCTTAGGGCTGGCAGTGGCCCTGGAGTGACAAGCACAATGTACTCCACACTTCCTGCCATTCGTTTTATTCATAAAGTGCACACATTACAAAGGACCTTTTTTTTCTCAGCACCCACAACAGACAACAAATGAAATATGAATAATGATAACTAGTACAGGAGAGTCGTAACCCGGAAAGATAAAACCTGATATCTGTATTCAGCCACATGTGCTGCAGGCCAGTTTATGTGTCCATGAGGTTAACTATCCATGTTCTTTGAAGTTCACTTTCACCTGCCACATGAGAATTCCATGAGAGGTCAATAAGAGAAGACCTAGTGGCAGCGAGTGCCATAGGACACCCCCCCCACCCCATGCTTGCTGGCATTCCCCTCTCACCAGTCATGGTTCTGTGAACTATGAGGGCCATTAGTCTGTTATGACTGAGGGCTCAGTTCCCTAGTGGGACACTAAGGCACAGCGAGCACTGTCCAATATTGTGGGCCAAGGGCCATGCAATCCTTCCCTAGTATGGATCCTACCTTCAGCTTGAGATGTTGCTCAATGGAAAGCCAGCCCAGCTTCTGTTCTAACCGCTGTTCCTCCGCAGAAGCCGAATGCACCATGCTGCCCCTCTGAGGACATGCAGCCTGTGCACACAGTACCAGCCACTCAGAGAGCCAACCCCAGCGCGAAGAGGGTAGGGAGAGAGAGGGTAAATGGAAGAGGGTTAGGAAGCTTGTGGGATTTAGGCTTTCCAGATTTCAGAGTATCCGACCTCCATCTTCCCTGTGATCATGGCAGTATGACCAGAACGGTATCTTTAGTGCGCTGCGGATCGGGGGTTCTGGTGTGGGTATGCACCGCGAGTTTTCCGGTAGTGTGGCATTGGTTAGCTGTATTCATTGCTGCCACTGAATCTGCACGCATTTTAAGCGGCACCGAGGAGCAATGGCGAGTAGCTGTCGGATGTTTCCAAAAATGAGTGTCACCCATGTTGGGGCATGGTATGGCGTAGCTCGCTTTGAAGATGGGCAACAATCATGAGTGCTGACAAATGTAGCTCCCAAGTTCTTTCTCTTGATTTGAGGTCTCCAGAGCCCACAGCCTGCCTGTAAGGGGTTTCCACCGCTTCCACAATGTCCCCATATCCCAGTACAGCCCCCTGGAGAGGTGGAGCCACCCAGGACACTCCAAATGAGTCCCACGCCTCAATATGGAGGTGTGCTAGTTGATTAGTGGCCACCGCCATAAGGATGGCATGGGTATGGATGGGCCTGGGACTCATGATGGTAATACTGTTATGGGTGTGTTGGAGTTGTTTTGTTTGGTGAGGCATAGGCTGACCTGTGTGTCCTAACTTAGGTCTTTAACAGGTGATATGAGTCCATTTTCATATACCCCAGGTGAGCCTAATAGCTCAATACTGCAACGCATGAGGTTTATTTAGGTTATTCTTGAGTAGGATCAGCTACTGACTAAGCCAGAGCATGAATCCGAGGGGCCCGATGTGTGGGGCTGCGCAGGGGGCATATTTGCAATGAGGCCAAAATGATAAGGGGCAGTTTTCACAGCAGCACTGATCTGGGCATCAAAAGGCAAAGTGGTATCAAAAGGACACCCACGTTGTAAACCCCTCTGCGGGGACAGGGAAGGCCATGTGACTTCAGGTGATGCAAAAGGGAGGAAGCGAGGTGCAGGAGCACTCCAACTTACCCGCATTAAGGCACATCAGGCGGCTGCCACTGAGGCCCGGATACTCACCAACTCATCTACCCTCCCCATATGCCCCGATTTTGGGACCAGCTTAATAAGCAACGGGGTGTCATTGTAATACTTTTAAAGGCAATTTTCAAACTTCTGGATCCTCCACGTCATTGACTGAACATAAGTATGAAAGAGCAGGTGGGAGAGTGCAGAGCCCTGCGGGATGCCACATTTTACCTCTATCCCCCAGACCAATGCTCTCCAAGTCTAGATCCTGCACCCTCTTTGCTAGGAGGGCCAGATTCCATCCTAAGGAATGCCACATGCTACCTCTATCCCCCAGACTGATGCTCTCCAAGTCTAGAACCTGCACCCTCTTTGCTAGGAGGGACAGATTCCATCCTAAGGAATGCCACATGCTACCTCTATCCCCCAGACCAATGCTCTCCAAGTCTAGATCCTGCACCCTCTTTGCTAGGAGGGACAGATTCCATCCTAAGGAATGCCACATGCTACCTCTATCCCCCAGACCAATGCTCTCCAAGTGTAGATCCTGCACCCTCTTTGCTAGGAGGGCCAGATTCCATCCTAAGGAATGCCACATGCTACCTCTATCCCCCAGGCTGATGCTCTCCAAGTCTAGAACCTGCACCCTCTTTGCTAGGAGGGACAGATTCCATCCTAAGGAATGCCACATGCTACCTCTATCCCCCAGACCAATGCTCTCCAAGTCTAGATCCTGCACCCTCTTTGCTAGGAGGGACAGATTCCATCCTAAGGAATGCCACATGCTACCTCTATCCCCCAGACCAATGCTCTCCAAGTGTAGATCCTGCACCGTCTTTGCTAGGAGGGCCAGATTCCATCCTAAGGAATGCCACATGCTACCTCTATCCCCCTGACCAATGCTCTCCAAGTGTAGATCCTGCACCCTCTTTGCTAGGAGGGCCAGATTCCATCCTAAGGAATGCCACGTGCTACCTCTATCCCCCTGACCAATGTTCACCAAGTGTAGCTCCCTGCACCCTCTTTGCAAGGAAGGGCAGAATCCAGCCTAAGGCTAGACCAGTTATGCCACACAGAGTGGCAAGGCGATTGATCAGGCTCCCATGACAAATGGTATCACATGCAGTCGATCGGCTGAACAAGATCCCTGCCGCTGGCTTGCCTAAACCCCCTGCATCAAAAGCACCTCTATGATATCCAGGAAGGACATTTCTGTAGCTCTCCTTATGCAACACTAGGATTGAAAGTCTTGCAACAACCCATGACCTTTAAATGGTCCTGTAACCTTTTTCTTCAATATGGCGCTGCAAATGGAAGTTAAGTATGATATGATATGATATGATAGGTTATTTATAACGCACTTAATACCCAGAGGTTTCTAAGTGCGAACCTGGGGATCGAACCTGGACCCGGGATCGAACTTGTGTTCCTCCGTGTCATCTTGCTTCCAAGGCGAGCACGTTGCCGCTGAGCTATCCTCCCGAGAAAGTACTGGGAGTTATCGACAATTGAACGATTGGTTGAAACTTTTTGTTTAGAAGACAGTTAATGATGCCCCGCCCCCATTTACAGCTATGGGGACTGATCACACTATTTAAGGACCTGTTGCCTGAGGCCAATTAAATGCACTAGAATGGAACGCATCCTGATTTTGAGGACTTTCGTGTGGCATAGATATAATGGGGACGAGTCATTCCAGGATAACTGCCACTTTATAAAGGACAGCGGAATCCAAAAGTTGAACTTTGAAAACCTAAGTATCTCTATAGATTATGTTCTGTTACTTAATGTTATGCAATGTTGGTTGCCTGCATAGCACTTTTGAAGGACTACAACTGATTCAAAAGAAGAGACTAAATTAGGGAAGATGCACTGTAGCCACCTGTGTAGCACTTATGCCACTATCAGGCCACTTCAAAGCACTGTGGAGGAAAAGGACAGATGGCCCATGAGATGTCCAGTGGTGTGGTGGGGGGTTGGAGAGCCGATGCAAGGGACTTTTGGGGCAATGGTAGGATCGGTTGACAGTTACAGGAGGGTTTGTTGGTCGTAAATGAGGGTTTTTGAAGGTTGTCTGAGGGTCTGCTAGGACGTATGTTGAGGTATTTTGGGGGATTTTGGAAAGCCTGCATCAGTCTGTGAGGAAGAAACCTCGGGACGCTACCGGTGATGAGTGAACAATGATACACAGTGATAGGAGGGGATGAATCGGGGTGAGGGGTATTTTAGGTGGAATGGAACTGAAAAGTTGTAAGTGGAAACTATTTGGCTGAAGGGTGGTCTGTTCACTCCACAAATGCAGAGTTGCATTGGGCTGCAGGATGGCTGTGTTCCCCAGGTACACAGTCACTAGCTCACACCTGAGCCCTGTGCATACATTTCCCCTGCATTCAATATTGCTCACTCCATTAATTATACCTTGCACACTGTTCAAAGCAAGCCTATGGGAATGATGGGCGGAGACCGGGGCTATATGTGCTGGGGGTAATTGGGGGTATAGTGGTGCTCCTGGATGCATCATCATTTCCATAAGGGCTAGAGTTTTTGAAAGTAGCCTAAATTAATGGTTGTAAGGAATGTGATACCCAGGGCTGCAAGAGGCAGGATCCTGGTAATCTTAATCCTCGCCCTGCCTTCCCAGTGTGCTATTTTGGCAGTGCTTTCATACCACACGATGCGCACAAGCCGCATGCCCAGCATGGCTGAGACCCATGATTACATGACGTTTAGATTATGACCACAACCTTAGTAGATTTGTCTCAGGCTTTTCCGCAACACATGTTGTAAGGAACCACACAAGATGACTATGAGCCTGAGATTGGCTAAAAGACTGGCTCTATTTAGCTGAACTCAAACAGTGACCAATCGTGGGGTTCACAGGCAGAGGTAATGCAACATGTCTCCTTGAAGTACCATTTGAATCTCATTTGGTAGCGTGGGCTGAGCAGAAAGGCATGTTCTCTACCAGACATGTTGTTGGTTGAAGCTACGACCCATTAAAAAACAATACAGTTCAGAGCTTCGGGACACTATGTCCAAATATAGTGAATTATACCAATATATACCTTTACTAGATAATTAACAATAACAACTATTTGAATTAAAAATAGGCAAACGTGTATAAAAATAAAGGCATCACTAATAGTCAATTTGCGATAAAAGATCCCTACAGCTGTTTGTACAGCCTTTTCTCAGGGATCTCCACCAGCTCCTGCTCGAGGTTCTTGGCTTTAGGTCTCGTTGCGTGGAGACCTGGATAAGCAACTTTCTAGCGCACACTCTCACAGGCGTCTCTGTTCACCACTCAGGATCAAGCATGGCCGGGTTTCATCTTGTCTCCAGGCTTTCCCAAACTCCAGACAGAAGTTTTAAACAGTAGGCAAGGAAGGATGCAAGTTGGGCAAACAGACCCTTCACTCTTCCTTCATGGTTGGCTGTTTCGTTCAAAAAGCACGGCTTTCGACTGCATGGAAAAGTGTCATTACGTGTAAATGCATAACATAATCAACAACACACCACAATAAATAGCAAATAGGTATTATTGGTCAGTTACACCTTCTACTCAATGAAAAAACAATATCATCTAAATCATCACCTTACAGACGATGATTGTTTAAACCTGGCAATGTCTTCCACCGTCCTCAATATTAAGAATGCCTGCCTCCCCCAGATTTACATTCAAGTTTGAATCGCACATAGAGTTTCTGTCTAAAGTATTATCTTAAGAGCTCCATTCTATAATAAATAGCTCCAAGTGGGCAGACAAAGCCTCTTGAATCGCAGCCAAGTAACCTTTGAAGGCCTTTTGGATGGATCTATGGATGCTCCACAACCTCCTAATATGCCAGGGGTCTGCAACCTTTGATTCCCCAGATCGTTCAGCCTACAACTCCCATCAACACTAGCCAGCATTGTTGATGAGGGATCATAGAAGCCACGATCCAAACATCTGGAGAGCCTCAGGTTGCACACCGCTGAGCAATACTCTTGCCCCATACAGCTCAAACAGATGCAACTCCCTGACAAAACTACCTTAGTTCTATAAGCATCTGCTAACCCCTTGTTTACTTACTGGTAATCGACCTTAAACTGGGTCCTACATTTCCTCGTTTTAGTCCTACTTCCTTGTGTAAGGACTGGGACGAGGACGTTGGATGAAGTGGAAATGTCTTGATTATTTACCAGTAATCTTCATTAACATAAGATCTACTCTTTATTGGCAGTGAAGTAAGAGTGTGGCGAAGAAGAGGGAAGATGTTGCAATGGAAGTACCTTACAGCCCCAGTCTCCCTGATTAAAACCCTGAAAGCAATGTAAACATTTTTTGAGGATTCTTGCGAGGATGGCAGCAGCCGAGCGGAGTTTAGCTTCGTTACTTCGAACTTAAAGGGATTAACCCAGGACAAAAGCAATCTCTTTTTGAAATATTGCCTCTAAACTACTGCAAGAATCATAACACATACTATTGGGCACATGACTGGTTTTGAAAAAGGCAAAAGCGCTGAAACACGTGTAAACCAGTGGACATAACTACCAATAAATACATGTGGCCCAAATTGGGAAGTCGTTATCATATTTCTTTTTTCAATTTTGGAGTAAGGGATCTACTCACATGACTACTTTCAATGCGACGCACTGGCTACGTTTTTTCAAATAATCTCTTTTGCTTGCAGAGAGAATCCACCAAATGACCCCAAGTAATCACTGTCACATAACATTTCCTGAGCTTTCACTATTTGAACTGGTGCTTGATTATTCAAATCATACTTTGATGGAAAATAGAAATCCCAACTAGCAAATGATGTCCACAAATTCCAGGATTTTCCCTTCAAAGTACTATTTTCATATTTTTTCCCAGAGGATCATGGCTACCATTTCTGAACACAATTAATTAATAAGACTATATTAGAAGAGTTGGTCCAAAAGCTGCAGTTGCCCAATGCGAGACTGGTCAAAACCAACAAAGTCATCACTATAGAGCACAATAGAGCACAGCCAATGAAACAATGCACACGGGTCAAACAGAAGGGCACATCTACCACAAACAACATGAAGTGAAGGGGGTAGCCAGTACTCACTCCTGGCTTAAGGCATAGTTTGTGTTGGGTTTTGCTAATTGTGAGCCATTTCTTTACCCCATCCTCATGTCTGTATATATTTCAGCTATGAGAATGAATACATTTCTCTTTTTGCCGGTTGTCCTACTTCTAACAGGGGAGTACTGTCCATCCCATCAAATGGCATAAGCCTTTGTTCCGTTGCCCTGATGGACTTCAAAGTTAAAACTCCCACACAAGTCAAAAATAGCCTTGTTCGTCTGAAATGCTTTTCTTATAAGAGGTGTATCCTCAAGGTTAAGTCAAAATTGACATAACAAGTGCCTTCACCTCACTGCCATAGCGTGCAAGGAATTTGACTTTATGAGGCTGGTGCTTTATTCCCACCCTCTGTGTCTAATAATAGTCACCAGCACACTTTGTTTCACAGCACACCAGGACTAGTCATTGGCCTTAAGCAATTGGATCATATCTCTCTGGCTCTGAAATCCCTTCATTGGCTCCCAGTGGATGCGAGGATTAAATTTAAAACACTTTGCTTTCTGGGGCCTGGGTCCAAAATACGCTCATCTATGCCTCTGCAAATACCGTCCCTCTCGAGCCCTACGCTCTTCTTCTTCCAACTCCCTCCGGGTCAGTCGTTTTTCAAAGAACCGAGCTGGGGGTAGATCTCTGTCTTCGGCTGGGGCCTCCCTTTGGAACAGCCTCCCTGCCACCTTGAAACTTGAGGAGAACCAACTCCGGTTCCGGAAGCAGCCCAAGACCTTCCTCTTTGCTTCTGCCTTTGCCCCTCTTCTCCCCTGCTGATCTGCTTTCTCTCCTGACACTGTGCACCAGGCCACCCTCTGTTCTTTGGGCCCAGGTACCTGCTCACCCTGCCTCGCTCCTGCATTGCCTCCACACCCCCCCCCTGCACTGGCGTCTGTATCTGTACCCATACAGTCCCCAACCCACTTTTCTTCTGAACTTATCAGAATAACCTAGCACTTTGCCACTTGCTGGCCGCACTATCACCGTTTATCGCCGTTATTTATTTATTTATTTATATTACTTATTATTATTTATTCTGGTCACTCTTCTGTTCTACACTTTCCACTTCTCCCCCTTCCCTGCACTTTCCCCCTTTTCCCTTTCCCATGCACATGTGTGCTTTTAATGTCACTGGGCCTAGTAAGATTGTTGTTTTAGTGCTCCCCTGTTACCCTCCCTTCACCTGGTCGCGCTCTGTAACACTCGTGTATGAGCGCAACATAAATAAAATATCATTTTATTTCATTACATTAGATAGAGCTAAGCATTTCATTGAACATTTGAGAGACCTAACACTAATGGGGTCCTATTTTCAGGACCCCATTTGGGACACTGTCAAGATATTACACATGCTTAAGGAGACCCTGTGTTTGCGCAACCTGATTGTACAATAATATAGATATTAAAGTGTCATGCAGCCTATTGTTGTCTGTATTTCCTTAAAAGTGTTTCTTAATGATACCCCTTTCTTATGTACAAACTCAGTGCACTGCCACTACGTAGTCCACCTGCACGGACATAGTCATTGAAACTTTGTGAAGGAACCCCCACAAAGTCCATAATTTTTCTCTCTGTGTGGCACGTCTGATGGAAGTGTCAGAACACCCACGTAAATACAAATATAAATGTTATTTTACGTTACTAAGCTTTTGTACTGCACCAAATGACCAGAGTATTAGTTACAAAACACGAATCCTAGACCGTGCCATATTGTGCCCGGGCTTGGGGACACTAGATCTCAGTGTGCTGAGAAGGCGAGCAAGAGTGAACTAAGAGTGAGGCAAAGCCAGAACCTACTGCTGTAGTTGCAGGGGGCTAGTTGGGCAGGGGAAATACTTTGCATTACTGTGGATGTGTGTTTCTCCGTGTGTAGTGGACAATCTTCTAGAGCAATAAGGCACAGAAAAGTGTGTGCTGAGTTAATGCATGCGCTTGCGATTCCAAGGAATTTTTGGAAGAATTTTTAGGTTAATGGTTGAGTAGTGTTGGGTGTGAGAGAATCTCAACAGTGTGCTCTGGCAATCTGGCAGATATATGCCCCCAGGCTGATGTGTGCTTTAAAAATACAAATAAATAAAGAAATAAAGAAATAAAATGAATGTAGTGTCTATTTATGATAGCGAATTGTAATTCCGGGAGTGCCAAGCTGACACCAGACGGTGCCCTAGTCATGCATTAAAACGTTGAAGAATGAGATAGACAAAATAAATGTGATTATCCATGGCCCCTAAATTTAAAAGAAAACCGTGTTTCATGTTGCTTGTTCTTCTCGATTGACTTATGAGTTAATGCCTCAACGCAGAGGGCCAAATATCGGTGGGATTGGGAAAAGTGTGTGTGGGCTCTAGCTTTCATACTGCTTAAGATACAATGAGAAGAATATGGAATAGTTAAAACGTACGGGAATCCTCTCTGAGGATATCGAATGCCAGTCCTGCTCCATATTTACATTATTATCTGGTTGTTCACGACCTAGAGGCACAGGATGCTCCTCCAGAGCAAGGGGGAAAATCTAACGCTTTTTTACAAAGTTTCCTGAACAATGGATTTCTTGATCCAACTCCATAAACTAGGCAGACAACGCCTCTCAGTCCAGTCCTAATTTGCAATCTGCTGTGCTGGTAGATGTGGGAATCAGACACCCTGGCAGTGTGCACACTGAAAGGAGGGTGTGAATTCAGGAAGTGTGAATGTGTAGACCTTAACCTTGTAGATATATCAATCTCCCAGAGAGATTAGGTACATGTTTAGCTAGATCCTCTGTGAAATAGTATCGCTATCGTGGTTTGCCCCCAAGATCTACCTGCAGATGATGTCAAGAGGGGGGACTACCTCTGTCTGTCAGATCTATGGCCATTTTATTACAAGACTGGGGGCTATTTCCTCTTTGTTTCTTCTCCAAAAAGCTCCTATAGACTCCACGGTTCCTATAGGCTCCACCCAAGGCAAGTAGTGAACTAGTTATGGACCTGTTACAAGTTATTCGTTCAGGACTTCCCCCTGGCTGTTTTGTTTGTATGTAAGCAATTGTTTCAAACTTCCCCTTGGGGGATTTTCTCTTTAATGTGCCTGCTACAGGGTCTCCTAAATTCTATATAGTTCAGGATTGGATGGTATTCCCCCTGATATATCGTAAAACCCAACAAGAAAATCTCACCAGGAAGGGCACAAGGAACAAACGAACAACCAGAAGAAAAAAACCTCGAGGATTACTCAATGGAAGTTACCCAAAACATCTTTGGGCAAGCACACCCACCAAAAACAATCCATGAAAACTAAAGCAGTAAACTAATATTCTTTGCAGCATAACCTGAAACCAGAGGAAAGGTAATAACTTGTACCCTCTCTCAAACATTCCCCATTGCCAAGACCAATGAGAAAGATCCAAGCACTTCAAGATTAAGTTTGCTTGAAAACAACGCACAAGGAACATAACTCACTGACCAACTCATGTTTCAGACACCTTCACTCACCACATCCTCAGCAAACACACCATCCCAAATGGCTAAACAAAACCCTCAACCCACACCATAATAGTCACAATTCTACACCCCTCTCATCAACCTGCTAGCCTCCCTAGTAGCCAAAACACTCAGATCCTGCGCAGGCAGTTGAGGTTTCTCATCGACACACAAAACACCTCTGCTGTTCAAATCACTATCCACCTACAAAATACACATACACTAGCCACCTACAAATCCACCTACAATCCTACACTATCCACCTACAAAATACACATGCACTATCCACCTACAAATCCACCTACAATCCTACACTATCCACCTACAAAATACACATACACTAGCCACCTACAAATCCACCTACAATCCTACACTATCCACCTACAAAATACACATACACAATCCACCTACAAATCCACCTACAATCCTACACTATCCACCTACATAATACACATGCACTAGCCACCTACAAATCCACCTACAATCCTACACTATCCACCTACACAATACACATGCACTATCCACCTACAAATCCACCTACAATCCTACACTATCCACCTACAAAATACACATGCACTATCCACCTACAAATCCACCTACAATCCTACACTATCCACCTACAAAATACACATGCACTATCCACCTACAAATCCACCTACAATCCTACAATATCCACCTACAAAATACACATACACTAGCCACCTACAAATCCACCTACAATCCTACACTATCCACCTACAAAATACACATACACTACCCACCTACAAGTCCACCTACAATCCTACACTATCCACCTACAAAATACACATACACTACCCACCTACAAATCCACCTACAATCCTACACTATCCACCTACAAAATACACATACACTAGCCACCTACAAATCCACCTACAATCCTACACTATCCACCTACAAAATACACATGCACTATCCACCTACAAATCCACCTACAATCCTACACTATCCACCTACAAAATACACATGCACTATCCACCTACAAATCCACCTACAATCCTACACTATCCACCTACAAAATACACATGCACTATCCACCTACAAATCCACCTACAATCCTGCACTATCCACCTACAAAATACACATGCACTATCCACCTACAAATCCACCTACAATCCTGCACTATCCACCTACAAAATACACATGCACTATCCACCTACAAATCCACCTACAATCCTACACTATCCACCTACAAAATACACATGCACTATCCACCTACAAAATCCACCTACAATCCTACACTATCCACCTACAAAATACACATGCACTATCCACCTACAAATCCACCTACAATCCTACACTATCCACCTACAAAATGCACATGCACTATCCACCTACAAATCCACCTACAATCCTACACTATCCACCTACAAAATACACATGCACTATCCACCTACGAAATACACCTACAATCCTACACTATCCACCTACAAAATACACATGCACTATCCACCTACAAATCCACCTACAATCCTACACTATCCACCTACAAAATACACATGCACTATCCACCTACGAAATACACCTACAATCCTACACTATCCACCTACAAAATACACATGCACTATCCACCTACAAATCCACCTACAATCCTACACTATCCACCTACAAAATACACATACACTATCCACCTACAAATCCACCTACAATCCTACACTATCCACCTACAAAATACACATGCACTGAGGCCCGTTGCTCCCCGTGCTACATGCACCAAAAGGCACGCACAGCACCTCTTGTTTTCCAATACTCCTCTAACTACCACCCACCTTTTCAATTTCAGACCCACGTGAATGCCTTGAGACTATGAAAGGACAGTGCTGCCTGGTACAAATCCAAATAGC
Organism: Ambystoma mexicanum; assembly: GCF_040938575.1. Lineage (NCBI taxonomy): Eukaryota > Metazoa > Chordata > Amphibia > Caudata > Ambystomatidae > Ambystoma > Ambystoma mexicanum. The sequence continues at coordinate 200,717,582 of NC_090931.1, forward strand.
ATGACAAATAGAGTAAAGGAATCTAATTGAAATACTAACAAATACAGTGGATATTCATGTAATGCTTCCCCACCTCTATTTTATGGTATGTTACTTGGGCACATCATTAGTTTTGGCTGTTAGGAGCCCCTGCAAGTGCTGATAATAAGCCAAAACTATTGGCATTGGAAGTGGAGATTGGAGAGAGACAGCCGGCCGTGAGTGTTTTTTTAAACCAACCTTTGGCTGCCCATGGCCTTGCTAGTCCCTATGGCCATGCACAGTCACTAAACACACTATCTTGGGATCACGTTGATCTAGCTGTGTGGGGATGAAGTATTTATTTCTAAGCAGTTTTCTGAAAGGTAATGGCTTAATTGCCGCGGTAAACCAGCTCCCCGAGTAATAATGTGTCATGCAAGCGTGCCTTAGTCTACCCGATTTATCAGATCTATGCTGGTCCTTGCTGTCGTTCTTTGCACTGACGCCCTGTTAAAACAAGCAATGGCAAAGACAACATCGTTGGTTCTTTTATGGGGTTAGATAGACATTTGCTAGGCACTGCTATAAAATGCCAAGTTACTAACAACATTTGCCAGCTGCTACCATCTCATGACCAGGTAGTGCCGTTATATTACTACATAGAAAATGCCTGTCCCATGCCTACTCAAAAGCCAAAACATGTGTTTGTCAATTACTGTTTAACCTCTAGGGTCAGCCTTCCCTGCCCATACATTTCTATAGAGTATATAGTGTTCCCTCAGGCCCTTGTAATTACCTCCAATTCATGCAGCACACTGCAGGACTCGGAACGAGGCCCCATCTCTCGGAAGGGCCTGCGTTGGATCCAGACATGGGTCTGTGAAGAACCACTATGCTCTGTGACCATCCTCTGTGGTCATAGGACAATGGATAGACCCGTGCAGAGGTGCCATGCTCTAGAACCCATCTCGACGTGTTCTCGGATGAGCCTCATGGGATTAACCATACTCCAGAATGTCAGATGCTCCAGGACAGAGTTAACATTCTTGGTGACCAACCTTGCTGAGTCCATGGATGTCCTTGCACAGAACCAACTTGTTCCAAGACACACTCTCAGAGCATAATACTGTCCGTATGCGGAACCGTAACATACTACATTCACACACAGGCATGTTGTTGCTTTAGTTGAAGCACTCTATAGCTTCCCATGGAGTTACTATACTACTTTGCCATACACACATAAAGAACAAGCAGCTGGTATCCCCAGGCCGCACACCACTCTGCCACCATGCACATTGTCTCCCTCTGCACGACTATGCCGGCAGACCTCAGTGTCAAGGGATATATGAGGCAGTGATCTAGTCTTTAGTGAATTTACTTGTAATCGATGGAATTTAAACTGGCGCCATATGTCGATGATAAACTATTTGTCAGAAATCAGTACTCCAGTGCTCAACACTGATTCAAGTGTATACATAATTGTAATTGCTACCTGGCTGCAAAGAAGTCAGAGGTTATTCCTGTTAATACAGTCTGAATCAATAATGGGTCAATTGTGTCTGAAATGGTTTCAACTGGATGCTATGCTTCTGAGAGTTTATTCTTTTCTCTTAAAGATATTATGAAGTTAAGAGCTGGGCTCTCCCCCATCTGCCTGTCTTAAAAAAGATCAACTTAAAATTACAAAAGATTGTGGAAAGGGCAAGTTCCCTGATTTCGAATCGTACTATAAAGTTTTCACATTAAAGCAACACTCGCTCCTTTTTCAAAAACAAGAGATTATCCCCCCAAACCCCTTCCCTGCTTCCTTTTTGAAAAATCTTAGATGACTTTTGAAATGAATAATTCACTCTTAATCAGAAAAACCGATGCAGTAATCTCTGCTGTTGATTTGACAAGAGGATTCCTCTTCTGCAAACAACCTCAAGTTAATTGTTATGCAGCAGACAATCTGGATCTAGAAGGACATTACGATCAAGCGCTCTCAACGCAATACTTTAAGGTTTCTCTACAGGCCTGGGCCAATTCAAATATATTACTACCGGTCGTCCCAAAGAAATAACAGAATAGGATGCCCCTCTCACGTTTCTCTTCCACTAGGCGTGGTGGCTGGACCTTCGTGCCCCTTCGGCCCATGCTCAGGTCTTAAGTGCTTGCAGGAGATAGGCTTGCCACTCCGACTTCAGACATTGCAGAAGAGGTGTTGCTAGGTTTGTAAAAGATCCAGGGCTACGCTAATGTCACAACTGTCGGGACTCAGGGCTAGCTAGCCTTTTGGTCTTAACCCCTGAACTTCTATCCGGGGCTACAACCGAAAGACCCAGTGCTATAGCCCCCTCAGCCCCCCACCCCCCTCTCCCCCGCTAGCAACGCCTCTGCATTGCAGGCTTCCGGGGTTACAGAATTCTCCTTGTTTCTGCTCAAATGAGCTTACATACAAGTTTTCCATGGTCCTGAACCCCACGATTAACCAAATATGCGATGTCCTCACCGCTCTGCAGGACTCCTCGAAGATGGTGTAGGAGATAGGCAGAAGACTTGCGCCCTATTGCTTCGAGAGAGATTCCTGTTTCTCTCTGTCCTCTCTGGGCCTTACAGGCCTGGGTGGAACCCAGACTAGGACTCTCCTATAGTGCAACAGGGCAATGTTTGAAATGTTGGCTCAACATGTAAGTGTGGGTCACTTGTTTGGCCAAAGGGGGCCAGTCGATCAGTTACTTCACTATACCACTAGTACGTTTGACCAATGTTACTAAGCAAGCCTTTTTAAAATGCACCATTTGCAACCTATTTGACCATAAACTCCCCTTTGGGTACTACTCAGACAGTCTGTCAAGAAAGAAAGGCATTGTCATTTGCAAGTATGGGCCAGTTTTTTTATTGGTGGCAGAGTGAATTGTATGCTTCAGTCCAACCATGATGGAACCTCCTTTGCCTCTGTGGCCTACCTAGGGCCTCATGTGGCCCTCTGGAAACTTCCTGCTCTATCCGACTGGCCCAATCCCAAGTCTTTGCTTCAGCACGCTGCTCCTCAATGTTCACCAAACCTCTCAACTTGAAGCCCCTATTCCCACTCATCCACCTCTACTCACTATAACATTGCTCTGTTCTCCATGGAATTATTCTACCGCCTGACCCGGAAACTCGTCACTCCAAAACTCCTAATCTGAGGGAAACTTTCCTTCAACTGCTCCTCATTTCCCATTGCTTCTCCCTCATCTCCTCACTGCCGCCCTACTCTTGCTTTTGCAACTTCTCAAAAAGGAAGGTGGTGTGGCTTGTCTTTTAGACTTGACACTGCTTTACACACCACCACCTCATCTCCGGCTCCTTGCTCTGTTCTTCTCACTACTATTTTTCTCTATACCACATTGTGCTGATCTTCTCACCACCACGTAATCTCTACCACCTTTGGGAGCTGCTGCCACCACCACCTCCTATCTCTCTCGTCTGTTATCCTTGACATCCTACCCTCTTCCACACAGTGGTGTTGCCACCTGTAGATGTTCCTGCCATCTCTACCTTGTATCTTGGTCTGGTCTTACCCCCCTCTTAATCGCTTCCCTGATCTTCTATCCCGTTGGCACACCTATCACTACAATCACCTTCTTCCCTTCTGATATCCCTACCTGCTTGCATTCTAGTGTTTCCACCTTAACCACCTCTGTGAGATGAACCACTGCATTCTTCTCGGATCGCACCACCTTCTCGCAGTCTTCTACCACCTTGCCACACACACCACTAATCTCCACCTTCTTTCCTTCTGATCTTACCATGTCCTTCTTCTCGGGTCTCACCACTTCAGTAAACCCCCCCCCCCTTCCATGCAGGTCTCACCACTTGCTCTCCCAACTTCTCCTGGCCTTCTGCCACCTCCACCACGTGGTTCTATGGTGTTTGCCTGAGATAATTTGTGCAAGGCCCATTTTGTTTTTTTTACACATTTCACCACAAAAAAGCAGGGGAGACACGTTGCAATCCCTTCCCCACATCCCCCACCTTAATAAATAACTAAACCTATCCCCCATTTACTTTTGCAGTGAAATGTGCAAAAGAAAAGAGCAAATGGACCTCGAACAAATGGGCTTGCGAGCAAATGGGCCAGTTCCCTTCATGCCTTCCTCTGCCACCAGTGCCTCATTTCCTGACCTTACCCCTTTCTTGTCTTCTATACTTGTACTTATCTTCTCCCACCAGCTCTGCAGATCTCTCAGCCTTTCCAGTCACTGTATTCACTGGCTATCTTCACTCTCCTGTCTCCACCAAACTTGAGCCTCTTGCTCATGCAACCCACAACCCGAAACTGGGGCTGGTTGCTTTCATAGTTTGTTGCGCCCTTATGCAGATTGCACTTTCTACTGAGGGTCTGGGAATGAAGATTGAGTGAGGGTTGGGACTGGCTGGCTTTCCTGCATGCACTTGGGGCAGATTTGGGCTCGGGACGTTGAACCAAGTATATACTTGTCCTGTCCACCATTTTGGATTTTAGAATGATTCCTTTGATCTTCCCAGAGGCTGCCCTAAATTAAGTTCAGTGCTTCTGTTTTCCCAGACTATGAATCCCCTTCTTGAAACAGACAGGGTTAACTGTGTGCATTCTTCGATACAGTGAATAAAAAGTTTGCTTTGGGAACAATTGTCCGGAGGGACCCATTCCAGATAATTTCTTTGGAAAATGTCATCCATATCTGTCCAGCTAGTCAAAGGTTATTAGCAATAGAATTTTGGGAAAGGTCAATGCAAGTAGATTTTATATGAACTGCAGTGTGGCTGCAACCCTATAATGTTTACATATATATATAACCATAAAAAAAACTTTGTTGAGGGGACGTTATGGTTAAGTTGCCCTACGAAAAACCTGTGCACTTCACACAAAAAAAAAAATGTTCGCCCTCCCCATTATGGTTCAAATTAAAACCGAAAAACCCCTGATATTCGCCAGTTATGGCTGACTGAGCCCCTATACTTGCCATCACCACTGTGCACTACTAACAGTCACACCCAGAACATGAAAGATGTATCTCAAATGTAACTGATGACATCACTGACCACATCACATGTTTAGCCCCTTTGGGGGTAATGGGAGAGTGTAGGGAGGGAAAAAGCACCTTAGGGGAGTGGGAGGACCATGGTCACTTGGATGGTGCCTTAGAGGGTATGGAAGTGTTTCAGATTTTTTGAGCATTTTTGGATAACTCCGGTTATAGGTAGGATTGGCATAACTACAGGCATCAGAAAAGAGTGAGAAAAAATGATATTTTACAGGCACAGCAGGAATGGGAAAATATATTTCTTTGAAATAAATTTTAGAGCTGCAACATGTAAAGTGAAACCTATTGGTGTAACATGGACAGTGGGCATGGCCAATGGCCGTGAACGCTGGCCATGGTTAGTGGGCCCTTAGGAAACCTATAGGTGGAACATGTACAGTAGCCACAGATGAATGCCACGGCTAGTGGGCTCTACGGAAACCTAAAGGTGGAACATGTATAATGGCCATGGCCTTCGGCCCGGGTTGGAACATGGCCAGTGGGAACGGCCCACATATTGGTGGAACATGGCCAGTGAGCATGTCCGAAGGCCATGGCTAGTGGCTTTGAATAAACTACAGTATAACAAAACCTTTGAAATTCACTGAACAATCCTACAGTGAAGGGACAGTTAAGGTGATCAGATTGAATGCAGATGACCCTTTGAAATTGAGCGAATGTGGGAAGCGATGATCATCTTAACTCATCAACCCTCTGTTGCAAAGCCCATGAGCACATGCATAACAGATGGGATTCACAATGACAAGGAAAGTTAGAGGCCAGCAAGTTAGCTCATTGGGTTGACCGCTTGCTGCTGTGATTTGTGTGTGAACACATCATTAAATCTTAGGGGTCAGCAACGGCGTGGGGGGCGCCAAGTTAAGATGATCATCGCTTCCCACGTCTGCTGAATTTCAAGGGTTTTGTTTTGTTAAATCTGGACAGCTTAACTGTCCCTTAACTAAGTTTTTTCAGTGAACATATATATATATATATATATATATATATATATATATATATATATATATATATATATATATATGGGCAACAATGTCACATTGTAGCCACTGCAGACCCAGCAAATCACATCAACCACGATACACCCCAAAACCCCAGAATTATTGCGTAATATATGTGATGTGGTGGCCTGGTTTTTTATTAGTGAAGAGAATGGTTTCAGTGATGAAGGTCATACGGCCACAATTCCATATTCTACACCTTATGATGTGCACGTGGCATCCTCCTGCAAGAAAGGGCTTTCCTGCAGGGCAAATCGGAAAAGTTGCAGCTCTGGCATATATAGGGGAAGCTATACTGGGGTTCCATCTGTACGAAATTAAAAGTGGGGAGTTTAGTTATGCCCAATTGATCAGTGCAATAAAAAACACACTCCCATGTATAGATAGAGACGTGTTTATATTTGTGTGATTGGGGTGAAAGGGGGAGACTTGGCCCAGACAGAGGGAAGGAGGGCACAGGGAGATCCTCCATTAATAAAAGAAACCATGTACATGCAATGATCCATTTGCTATTAACACACTTACTACATGGAATGTTGTGTAGATGAACTACATGGAGCCATAGAGGTGTGGGTGAGAATGAAGCGAGTGCTGATACCAGGATAAAAATATGGGAAGCTTTTAGACCTATTCTGGCCAATTTCCACATATCACAAGAAATAGGCTATCACGCCTCTGCCACTCCCTCTCGGCCTCACGCCCCACCAGCTAGTGCAACCTCCTACAGCCTCACAGCTCTCCCAGTCACGCCACCCAGGCACAGAACCCCACCGCCATCCCCCTTCCTGCCTACTCTGGAGTGGATCGGCTCCCCGACACGCCAGAAAGGGCGAAAGACTGCCCTCAAATACCACCCCCACAAACAACCATGCCTCCCGTACGACCACTCTGCCACCCTCCACGGCACCTACTGCGCCCCCGCAATGGCTGCCAGAATCCCTAAACCTGGCCCCCACCCACAATACTGCCAACACACCTCCGAAATGCCATGCATGTATAACCTCCCTCTACTGCCTTGACTCCCGACCTCTCCAACCTGCGCATGGCACCCTGCCTGGGCATACCACACCTACACAGACTCCGCTCCTGACTGGCTAGCCCCACCAACCACTCCAAGCACAAACACCGCCGACCCCGCACAGATGGGACCAAATCACCACCTCACACAGTGCCTCTATGCACTCTGCTTACCAGCCAGCCCACCACCGACCTCCCCTCACCACCACCCCTGCCCAAGCCCACGCCCAGCACACCTACCACCTCCCTCATCACCTCCACCAGCGCAGAACACCTCGCCCGCACACTCATTTCCCCACGCTCTATTTGTGCCCATGCCCCTGACATTCATGACCTCATATTCGACAACAATGTTGACCTCCTGGTCATAACAGAAACCTGGCTGTACTAGGCACTGGCTCGCCCCTATCTCTCACCATACCCACCGGAAACTCCATTCTGAGAGCCGATAGAGAGGGTAGCCAAGGTGGAGTTGCCATCATCTCCAAATCCTCCCTCCCCATCAGAGCCTCCACCCTCCGACCTTTGCTAGCTTAGATTGAATCCAACCCCAGACCATCATCAACATCTTACTACTCTACCACCAACCCAACAACCTTGGCACCCCAGACAGCAACATCTCCCTGCTCATTGCCCCTCTCCTCAAGCCTAAAACCAACTTCTACTCCTAGGCGACTTTAACCTAGGTTTCAAAGACCCTTCAGATAAGATGTCTACTGCCCTCACCACAGCTCTCGATAAGATGACTTCTCCCAAGTTGCCTCCTCTCCCACCCATGATAAAGGTCGGATCCTTGACTGGATACTGTTTATCAACAAACCCGTCCAAGTAACCTCCATTGACCTTGTATTCTGTACCGACCACTCACTGATCTGTTTCACCATGTCCACCGCCGCCACCTCGGCCCCTAATATAAGTGACCTATCACTGCCAGACACACTCGTGAACTAAGCAAGGAACTACTGGAACCCACCTTCCATGCCTCCCTCTGCAGCACCGACGGCAAAGCCATTGTCACTGCCTACAACGCTGCGCTCCTCAGCACCTTAGACCAGCATACCCACCTCAAAACTAAAACTTAACTGGTTCACTGAGGAATTAATATCCCTCTGAAAACTAAAACGTGCCCAAGACCATCTCTGGAGAAAAAAAACCCACCATCCCCAATAAGGAGGCCTTCAGTTACACTGCCAAAACATACAAAACAGCCATCCTTACCAAAAAAGTGAGCATCTACATCAGAATTAAAGAATATAGCTCGAACACAAGAGAGCTTGTTAAAATTCTCAATGAGCTTCAAACTCCAGTCCCCCCCTATTGACAGCTTCCCGAAAAGCATAACCTGGTGCTCCCTTATACAGTCACCGCCTAGCTACCAAAACCCACAACATCAGGAACAAAACTATGCTAAATAAATCCCTCCTCCATTCCTTGGTGTCGGACCCCCTTGCATTCATAATCCCCTCTGATCGCACAACCCTCCTTTTTCACTTCACCCGTCTCCCCGGTGGAAGTGCTCCCTACCATCCAAAGCCTCAAAACCTCTAAGTGCTCACACGACATCTGCCCAGCCCATCTTGTCAAGTTGTATGCTGACCCACTTGCTCCCACAATTGCCAACTTCATCAACGCTTCCTTCGAATCCCACACAGTACCCATCTCTATCGAAGAAGCGTGGGTCACGCCACTCCTTAAGAAACCCTCCCTAGACCGCATCGTACCCACTAACTACCGCCCTATCACAAAGGTGCCCTACCTGCTTAAAATTCAGGACTGTACCGCCTACTCACAACTTCAAACCCACCTTGAAACCCACAATCTACTGGGCACTCGCCAATCAGGGTTCAGACCCAAACCCAGCACAGAATCAGCCCTCCTCGGCCTATTGATTCAGCTCGATCACATCCGCGATGCGGGGGAGCTGGCCATCCTCCTCCTACTCGACCTCTCTGCAGCCTTCGATCTCATTGACCACATGATCCTATGGCACCACCTCATGCCCACCTTCAACCTCTCCACCCAAGCGGCCAACTGCATCAAGTCTTTCCTGATCAGGCGATCTTCCAGGGTTTTTGTGGGGGCAGAATCAACTCTCACCGACTCTGTTCAATATGTATACAAAGCCTCTCTTTGACCATTTGAACAGCTTCAATATCCCATACACAAATCTTGCCGATGACACGCAGGTCCTCTTCAAATTCAAAGGCAATCCCAAACTCGATTCGGCCAACATTAACCATACCTACACAGCATCATCCAGGCTTGGATGAATACACACCATCTGTATCTGAATGATAATAAAATGGAGCTCCTTATTGTCAGCTCCCCGCACCGCCTCAAACACCTTGACCCTGCTTTTGCCTCCTTCTTCATCGATGTGAATATCACCGTCGTATCCACCCACATCCAAACACTGGGAGTTTATCTCGACTCAGAGCTAAACATGCAGAAACATGTCAAGGCATTTGCCTCGTCCGCGGCCTACTCAACCAAACTCATCAACTACTCTGGAAAATTCTTTACCACCAGCAACTGCTTCACCATAGCCAGGGCCATCATTGGAAGTAAACTTGATTAATGCAATGCCATCCTTGCTGGAGCCTCGCTGAAAAACCTCAACAGGTTACAACTGATCCAAAATAATGCCCTCAGGGCAGTTTGGGGCCTACAACAATCAGATCACATCTCACTACTGAGACATAAAGCACACTGGCTTTCAATTAAGACACACATTGAGTTCAAAATCCTGTCCATCAATCATCGCTGTCTTCACAACAATGCGCCTGCCCACCTCACCCGTTGCATCAAAAAAAAAACAATGTACGCAGCTCGCACTCCTCCGCCACCTCACATACCATCCCCAGATGCAACAGAAAGAGAGCTGGTGGCTCCAGCTTCATCTTATTGCTCCCACCCTGTGGAACTCCCTACCGCCCTGTATCCAAGAAGAACCCTCCTACCTGCTCTTTCGTAAAAAAGTTAAAACTGACTTGTTTAATAAATATTCCTGTACCTGTTATATGACCTCACCCGAAATGTACTGTCTGAACCTTACAATTGAATCCTTACGGTAACTGACTCCACTGGAAATGTACTGCTTGCAACTAATACTGTAACTCCTTTACCTGTACTGTAACATTCTCATTCTCTAGCGCTGTGATACCTTCGGTTCTTGGGCGCTATCAACAAATATAATAAATAAATAAATAATCAGCGAACATCATCTTTGGCATGTTTGAAGAATCTGAAATAAGCAAGTTAGCAGTCGGATCCGATAACTCTAAAACAGTCCTTACAGGTATATGACCAAATGATAAGATTGTGGTCTCTACTGCCACTTACACTGAGATAATTTCAGCTTTACTCCCAATTGCAGCTGAAAGAGGGGACGAAGTAGCCACGTGTACAGGGCAGAAAGTAAAGTTAATCAGTAAAACACATGAGGTAGAACAAAACAGGTGAACACACGCCAATATATTCCCAAATGTTAGATGTTCTAAAGTGAATTCCCTGAAGTGAAATTCATGACCTTGCCAATGATGATTGAAGCCTGGTTATTATAAAAGGTTGCCCAACCTTTGGTAGGCAAAAAGCTAACTATGTGTAGCAAATGTAACGGTAACAACGCAACATCCGTACTTCGATGGAACATAGCAGTGTTCAGTGGCTGGAAACGTTTTTGCAACACAAATTATAACTGTAAGAAACTTCATATTTCTAAGAGGATGTGCTAATTTGTAGCAATTTACAGTAATATAGACCAAGTGCAATCCCGGTCAAGGCCTTCCACTGCATTTGACTCTGAATTGATGTTTACAAGGAATGGTAAGGTAATTGTGTGGCAAACAGGGCATTTTTAGACAAAGGGCATTGGAAAAGTGTTCAAAAACTTGTCAGCATTTAAGAAACATTAGTACCAGGTGAGGGTCAATCGGTTTGCAACAAGTGATCTGATTGGCACTCGCCGGGTCGTTACCAGCCCGACAAGGCACTGGTTGCTCCGGTCAGCGCAATGTCCCTCGATGATTCGGCAGCCATGGAATGTTGTGTAGTCTCTTCTCCCGTTCCATGGCAGCCATCTTTGTTTTCTTTTTTTCTCTCTTTTTAACGGTCGCCATGAATGGGGGAAGAGACTACATTTAGTCCACTCTCCCATTCCATTGTGGCCATCTAGTTTATTTACTTTTGTAGATGGCTGCCATGGAAAGGGAGAAAGGACTGCGTATCACATTCAATGGTGGCCATCTTTAAAAAAAAACTGAGAAAAGTCACAATTAGTACCCCGTTCTAATGGCACGGGGTACTAATCGCAATAAGCCCCTCGCAGTGGGGGGCATTAGCGCTTCTGGTAAATGCCCTGGGGCCTGCGTTAAGGACCTAGCAACATTTCCTGAAGTGGTAATGCAACCCCCTCCCCGGCACGGGGCTTATTGCTTTATTAGAGAAGGCTTATAATTCTCCTCTAAGAATTGAAGGATATGCAGTGGCAAATGTGGTCTTTTAAGTAAGCACATTTGGACAGTATAATTGGCCGTGAGTTGGAGCATTTAAAACATATGTTACAGGTGAATCGTATGGTTCTGCCTTAAGGAATTTTCAAATCTTTTGTATTCAAAAGTGTATTATTAAGGAATAAAGACCAGTAATACTTGTCAAAACATGGCAAAAAATCACTTCTTTGGGAGTTTTGGGGTTATCTCCCTCGAATTGGTCAAAACGTGTTTAGGAAAAAAATAATATTTTTACAGAAGGATTTGGGGGCTCTTTCTCTGGGCTACCTTTCAAGGTATTTAGTGGAAAGTGGTGCATTTTTAAGCACATTAGCCGAATGTATTGTCACAACTTGGAGGATTTAAAGACCACTTTACAGAATGGATTGGGTTTTACTTCGATATATATTGCGAAACATTTACTCCTGGTAATTACAAATCATTACTTGCTATTTTTTAATAGACAATATAGCATGCTTTGGCCTTATTCTTCCATTATCCATGTGTCAGAAGGCAAGAAATCCGGCATTTTTATCCACCAGGATACTGCAGTGATTAAATAACATTTCTGATAATGATGCATTTTGGCATAAAATTAAAATGTGACTTTGTCATATGCAAATTATTTAACAGAACGGTTAGGCATTCATGCCACTTATTCACCCATTGTGCACTTCCCAGCTGTGCAAAATTACAGAAGAGGCCTTTTTATTTGGGACACAAACATGGTCATGTTGTTCCATTATTTTGCCCATCAGTGTATACTTGTCAACTGGGAAAAGTATCAGAAAATTGGAATTTATTGACAAAGACAATGCCACGATTATGGGCATTTCTAACATAATTTGTACAAAAACAATGCTTGTACAAAAAAAGGCAATTCAAACTTTTTAATCATGGACAATTGGGTATCCATTTGACTTATTCTACCCTGCTGCACATGCTAGGCTTCACCCAATAGCCCCATTGCAACCTACAGTGTTACGCATGATTGATAGCAAGAGTTGCTGCACAGACTGTGTGCCTGTTCCAGCCAGCAGCTCACCTCCTGATGTGGTTCTGCTCCAAGTGGTGTAGTGACTGTAAAATGTGTCTGACCCAGTAAGTGTGCATTCATTGGGGGGTGGGACTTAATGCTGATTGCAGCAGCAATAGCATGTCTTCATTGGTGTCACGGAAACAGAGGTAGAACTCCAATCTTGGGTGCGGTTAGTTTGGTGTATCTTTAATAGCAGCAGTGCAGGGTGAGCACAGGAAGAGACAGCGCGTAATCCCCAAGCAATCCCACCATTGTTACCCCATCCCTGCATCAGCAGACCTTATAACATTCTCACTACTTTGACTTCAAGGCAATAAACAGAAGATTCTATGACCTCACCAGGGAGATTGTCAGTCTTTCCAATTGGTACAATATTCCTCTATGAGTCACAAAGCACTTTTATACAATCAAGGTCACTTTTCCTGTCATCACGATATTACCAACAACGATATGTAGCCTTACTGCAATAAATACCACACTCCTCTATCAGCATTCTTTTAAAATAACTTCTGTTTATGAGATCTGGTTGTGTTTTGGCAGTGTAAGAATATTTCTAAATAAGTTCGCTAAGACAGCAGAATACTATGCATGAGCAAAAACAACTACAGTTGTCAAATTTGTATCTCTCCATTATGACTGCAAGCATGTAATATAAAATGAAGAACCTACGATACATTAAGCCAAGTAATGAAGATAGTTGCCGAGTCTTTCTTAAATCAGTATACTTCTTCCACTTATAGGTAAATGTTTGTACAAATAGAACATTATTTAGCTATATTAATTTACATGTATCTGCCTTTTCCTCCACACTGGGATGGTCAGGCAGCACTAATTTCTTGGTCACAAATATCTGCCAGTCGGTGCCTTGCTAGGACTATATGTATTACATGCCCACATGGGCGAAGAAATGTGGGGGCACCAGTAGACTGTTGCTATTTCTGATTTCAACACCAGTAGTGTCCTCACCCTAGAGCCTGTCTAATCTGCAGCCTTAAGAATCATCTCAGCTGCTCCTCCAGGCACCTTGTGCACTTCAAAAACAGACCTCCTCCCCAACACTTAGCCCACTCTGCTGATGCCTCCACATCAAGTCTGTCTGCCAGAGCAGGCTGATTGGCTAGCCTTCCCTCATATTCCTGACTCGGGCTACACTGCTAGTGCTGTCTCATGTAGGCAGTGCCTCTTTCTACTTGGACTCCACACCATGCCCCAAAGCAACTGATGAGCAACATTTTAGGGTGTCACACACAACACGTTGCTTGTGAGCTACACATTGAGCATCACTGGAAACTAACCAGGTCTAAATTGTGTAAAGCACTGTGATGAAAGGTGCTACATGGTTCATGCAAGTGTTTGGCTATGACCATGAATCAGGAATTGCTGAGCAGAATCTGCATTGTAAGAGGTGGTGGTAGAAGCAACCTGCTGCAATCAGTGTTCCTCAGTTAAGCCCTGGAGCATGAATCCTCTGCTGTGAAAATAGCCCTGTACTCTCCCAGGCCAAAGGGAATGACACAAACTGCAACCCAGAAAACAGGGGGCCCCATAAATCCAAAAGGAGTGGATCTATTGGCCATGGCCCATGAGAAGCTTCAATCATTGGTGGTAGACCCACATTTCCCAATGGATCTATAGCAGCCTGGAGGAAAAACGAAAGCCTGGACATTATTCCAAAGAAGAGTAAACAAGGGCAGCCTGGTGGCTTATTTCATCTATCGCCAAATGAGCCATCAAGAGCGGCACAGGGATATAATGATGAGCCGCATAAGCTGAAACTTTCTTCTCCACAGTGAGGGGACCGAACCCAGAGGCAGCCCTTTACTCACCGCTCAGATTATCCTCAGGTTTTTGGATAAGGAAGTTAGTCCTGCCGATTGTTGGGAACTTCCTTTCAAAGGTGTTAGATGCTTTTAAGGCACAGATCATGTTATACGCCCTGTATTTGATAGGTTTTTGCATTTTGAAAAGCTGGTTTCTGTGTTTTCATCTTGGACTGGTTTTTAAGGCTGCCACGAAAGGCTCAAGGGGATGAAATGTGCAAAATGCACTTTTAACTTCAGAGTCCAAATAGGACTGTTCCCTAAGAGTTTTAACTTCACACTATCACCGAAGCAATGACCTTTGTTCCCGGTAGAGAAATGTATAACAATTCAAACGGTGTCTACGATCCATGGAACAAACCATTACATTATATTAAAATGGTCCTGAGTCCTTGGCAACAAAGCTCCAATATTCTCTACACATCCACCTGCGCTCTGTGTCACCCCAAAGGCTAGACACCAAAGATGGGGTTGCTGCCCTTCCAGGCTTCTCTGGGAGGCCCCGCTGCTCACTCTTCATGAAGCAGAGGATCGCCTTTTTGGGATATTGCTGAAAACCTATCTGAATACACAATGCCACAGCAACACGCCTGATGGCCGCTCACGCAGCAGCTAGAGCCTTGGTGCCCTGCGTAGGGCAAACATGTGTGCGTTATAGATCCCATTCAGGATAACATAGGAGATTGCCTAGGCTGACATTGCCTTACATTCTGGTACTTGTAGTCTTCCATGTATCTATTTATTTATTTAATTAGTGCTGTTTAGCTACAATTTTAACTTTTAACTTTTTACACGTGGAGTCTTCCATTTAGGATGCGGTAAATGAAAGCTACAGTCGTCCTCTTTTTTTATATTCACATAGTGATTTATGCATTTGCCAGGTTGGATTATAATGTGGCAAGTATTTTTTTCAGGTCATCTCCATTAAACAGATTATTATTTGAGCTCTTTAAACCCATAGATTAAAACCTATTTCTATCATCTAGAGTTGAGAAGATATGTGGTCACGTATATAAGGTGCAGTCTCGGCTGAATTCCTAGCTACCCCTTGTAGATCTAGTCTATGATCCTGGGCAAACTACTTTAACTCACTCTGCTGCATCTGCAAAGACTGGGACACCAGGTATAAGTTAGGTGGTTTGGGGAGGCAGGATGCAAGATACGGGTTTCGTGGGTGGTGGGGAGGCAGGGCTGCAGGTATGAGGTTTGTGTTGTGGGTTTGGGGAGGCAGGGTGCAAGAAATGGGTTTTGTCGGTGGTGGGGAGGCAGGGCTGCAGGTATGAGGTTTGTGTTGTGGGTTTGGGGAGGTAGGATGCAAGATGTGGGTTGTGTGTCGGTGGGGAGAGGCATGGCTCCAGGTATGAGGTTTGTGTTGTGGGTTTGGGGAGGCAGGGTGCAAGATACGGGTTTCCTGGGTGGTGGGGAGGCAGGGCTGCAGGTATGAGGTTTGTGTTGTGGGTTTGGGAGGAAGGGTGCAAGAAATGGGTTTTGTGGGTGGTGGGAGGCAGGGCCGCAGGTATGAGGTTTGTGTTGTGGGTTTGGGAGGAAGGGTGCAAGATGTGGGTTGTGTGTCGGTGGGGGGAGGTATGGCTCCAGGTATGAGGTTTGTGTTGTGGGTTTGGGGAGGCAGGGTGCAAGATACGGGTTTCGTGGGTGGTGGGGAGGCAGGGCTGCAGGTATGAGGTTTGTGTTGTGGGTTTGGGGAGGCAGGGTGCAAGAAATGGGTTTTGTGGGTGGTGGGAGGCAGGGCTGCAGGTATGAGGTTTGTGTTGTGGGTTTGGGGAGGTAGGATGCAAGATGTGGGTTGTGTGTCGGTGGGGGGAGGCATGGCTCCAGGTATGAGGTTTGTGTTGTGGGTTTGGGGAGGCAGGGTGCAGGAAATGGGTTTTGTGGGTGGTGGGGAGGCATTGCTCTCGGTATGAGGTTTGTGTTGTGGGTTTGGAGAGGCAGGAGGCCAGCAAGTGTCTTTTTCCAGCTCATTTTGAGCTCTTCTAGTCAAGACAGTCTTCCTGGCGCGGGTCTACTCATAATTATGTGGCTGCCCACCACACATGCAGTATTTCTAAAAATCTGGATCCATTCCATTCCTGCCATAAGGCCATATAAAATAAGTGGTCTTACATGGTGCCCTTCTGCCAATGGTGGAGACCTCGCTGCCCACTGGTCTGTTAAAAGAGGCATATTGGAGGAGTTAGTCAGAAAGGGGGAATCCAGGTGGGAACACCCTGCGGTGTTGATGGATGCAGGTCGGAAGTACCCGTTACCTGTGTGCCGATATGAAAATCCTGCATTCTTTGTGGTGGGTCAAACAGGCGCAGGACCGCTGTAAGGAGAGCCCCCAGGTGGGGAAGCATTGCTTGACACTGATGCGCTTGTTGATAGGAGGATGGGTAGAGCAGGCAGGTATTGAGCACACTTGACCTGGGGGGTATTCTGAAGGGAGTGAGTGAAGTAGAAGCTTGCAAGATTTTAGTGAGTGGGGAATTAGTAGAGAGGTGAAAGGGTGATTGGGTGGGGGGTTTCACTGGTGAGGGGGTAAAGGGAGGTTACATGCACGAAATGGTGTGTTTCCATGATGTGCTGGGCCCCTTATTTATGTACTGGGCAAGTACTGGTCGGGAGTATTTTCTATTGCATGGATCCCAGTTGGCTTCTGTACCAGTGGCAATGCCGCGATTAGGTGCTTTGCTGCACCTATCGAATGTAGTAATTTTAAATGCTGCATGCAGTAATTCTGGGGAAAGATCCACCGGCCTTATTATGAGGGTCTCTGAGTCTAGTCGAGAGGAGGTTGTGCATCATCATGAACACATCTGCATAATACATTTATGGGCTCCTCCTTTTATCCCCTAGCCATTCTAATTTGCAAATGTTGTTTCCACAGTTTGAATCAGGAATCACTCTGGATGTGGACCACTAGTATAACATAAGATGAAGTGACATTACGTAACATAAGATAACATATCACATATAACCTGGGTACCGACTAGGTTTCATTGCCCATTTGGCCCCGATTAAGCATTTTGAACGGTTAAACGAAAAAGACAGTAACCAGAGCAGGCCTGTGCTTTCATCTGTTGTTTTATTCATTTGACTGTCACATCTTTACTACGAAAACTCGTTGATCTTTAATTCACAAATATCCATAACTGAGTTGGGTGTTGTTGGGCCCCAGTTAATATACATAGCTCTCGAATCAGCCAAAGGGTGCTATCGCTATATTGTCCATTATGTTTATGCAGGTTCAGGGTAACACTGTTCTTGTTCACCGACCTACCGGTCTACATTCAGTTGGGCATAGATGAGTCAACTGTTTCCTGAATGCCCTTCTCCAGTAGGTCCAGTTGATCCTGGATACCCACTGTGTATGGCCCCAGCTTTTGCTTCATCTCCTCTGCTTTCTCAAAGATTATTTGGTTGAGGTCCTCTCCATAAGGGGAGACAGCCTGGCTGAACTCCTCGATCCTCTGGTTTACCAGCTTGTTGAGGTCTTCCAAGTAAGGTACTAAACTTTGACGGATGTCCTCTGCATTGTCATTGAGTTTCATGCTGAGTTCTTCCATGTACGGATTCAGTTTCTCCCTCAGGTCTTCCACGTTTGCAGAGATCTTGGACCTCAGCTCCTCCGTGTTTTTCTTCATCTGGAAAGTCATGAGCTCAAGATGATGGTTGAGTTTATCTTGAACACCTTGGGTGTAAGGAGATAGGCTCTTACGTAGCTCAGCAACGTTCTGGTCAATTTTCACCATGAGTTCATCAGCATACGGGCTCAGGTTCTCCTTCACCTGGTCCACCTTTTCATTGAATTTCTCCTGAAGCTCCTCTGAATATGGGGTGAGGACCTCTTGGAGACTGCCCACATTTTCCTGTAGTTTGGCTTGAATTTTCTGGGCATATGGGAAGAGCTGCTGACGAAGCTCCTCTGCATTCTCCTGGACGCGGGTACGAAGTTCCTCAGCATATGGTGTTAGCTTCAGCTTCAGCTCCTCAATGTTCTTGTTGAGCTGCTGGTGGACCTCGTCGGCATATGGCGACAGCTTTATGTGGAGCTCCTCCAGCTCCTGGTGGATCTGCGCTTTAAGCTTCTCTGAGTTTTGAGTGAGTTGAGCATGAATGTGGGTGGCGAATGGAAGGATCTGGCTCTTTAAATTTCTGGCATAAACATTGACATTTTGGATGTTGTCTTGAATGATGGTGCTATGGAAAAATAGAGACACAGGCTCAGTTTTCACAGTTCTGCTGAAATATTCTGCATTATCTTCTTTACATTGCGAACTCGGACCCAATCCCTTCTTTCCTATCCTATCCATGGCCTTATTAGACCTTGTGTAGGCACTTAAACAATTGATAAAGAAAGAAGAGGAACTGCCATAGAGGCTGAAACCAAGCCCCCCTAAAAGATTGGGAAGGTAGTAAATAGCAATTTAGTAGAGCGGAGAGTCCCACAGAAGCTCAATATCCCAAAAGAGAGGTCATTGGTAGGTGGGGTCAACATTTTCACTCCCAGAG
Organism: Ambystoma mexicanum; assembly: GCF_040938575.1. Lineage (NCBI taxonomy): Eukaryota > Metazoa > Chordata > Amphibia > Caudata > Ambystomatidae > Ambystoma > Ambystoma mexicanum. The sequence goes on from NC_090931.1 coordinate 200,736,467, forward strand.
CAGAATTGGCGGACCCCACATGATTCCACTCTACCGCAAAGCAGACATTTTAGAATGTTGCTCTGACTTCTGCCAGCAGAGGGTCTGTGCAAATATGAATGCACAGCAGCCCTGACATGGTCCCTGAAGTGCTCTGCCACATGATTGGCGGGAATACTGGCCATTCTGGCCAATGAGAGCACACAGAACATTCTGGCCCTCTGAATTGGACCCAGAAATGAGAGACCAATGTGGCCTGAAATCCAAGTCTGGAATGTGGTAGTGGGCAGATCGAACACCCAATGCACAACTGCATTACACAGTAAGAGAAATTAGTCTTACGCCTACCCCCACTCATCCGAGCATGTGCAGGGACCCAGAGGGAGTATATGTTAAAGACGACAGGCCTGGGTCAAAGGTTGGATACCAGTAAAAAGCAATGAGAGGCATTTTAGATGGCCCTGTAACTACCAGTCAGAACATGACAAGTTTTAATATTTAAAGATTGTACAGGTGATAGCTTACCTTATGATTGCGAGGCCGATGTGTCAATGTTGGGCCTTACGGTGTGACACGTCACAAGGGTGCTTTGGGCAGAGATGTCTACTAAGGCTTTGCCAAAGGGCTACATATAATGAGGCTTGGCACAGCACTATCTGATAATCACGCTGGCACATGTATATCTAAGTACAAGGCTGGGCACCAATTCCTCAAACATTAATATCTGACTGAGAGATATCTAACGAAGTGTCTAACGAAGTGTCTTAGCAGAGAGAGATATAATAATGAGATTTGTTAAAGAGGTATCTCAAATCAACACTTGCCACAGGGATATAAGGCAACAAGGTTTAGCAATGAGATATTTCACAATTAGGAATGTCTAGCAGTCACATGTGTTGCAAAGATTTCTAGCCGAGATAACTAACCATGAGGGGGGCACTGGGGTATTTATCACGTGGCTTGGCACTAAGATAACTAACGAGGCATTGCATAGGAATATCTAACAGGATGACCTGGACTAGGATTGGGCCTGTGAAAATTATGTCTCACCATATCCTAATGTTACACACCAGAGCAGTGCTCATGTTACTGACCTTCAGAGAAGATCACATGCAGACCTAGGCAGCAGGCACAGCCAACATGTGGCCGACTATGACCCAGACATGAGAAGGTGCAGGTCAGCGATGATCTCGCAATCACTAACTGCAACTCTACTTGTGTTATCTTCTTAAGAAGGATGAATGGCTGAGTGATTCCTACCCTGATTTGAATTTGGGACCTACAGATTACACAGGGTTTGCTGCGGCAGGTGCATTAACCTACTGAGATATTTTACTGCAGAGGGGTTAATGTGCTGTAGTATTTGGATAAGATTTTGTCGATGCACATCGGTCTATTTCCTCTGGCACTCACTCCCCCAGCCTCGCCTTAAACCCTTCCTTACCCCACCCCTTTCTCTTCCTTCCTACAGCCTTACATTTTTTCAAAGGTGTCCATTCAATTTCTTAGATTGTTAGTCAACTAAAACCACTCAAAACCTTTCCCAAAACTTCAGAACTTCTCATGGAGACTCATGGTTCTGAAATGAACTTCCGGAGAATCGGGTGGTAAGAAAAACTTTGGAATCAGTGAACCAACCGGAATTTCAGTTGAAACGTATGGGGACCCACAAGTCAATTTGTAAAAGGTTTGCTTAGCCCTGATAGGGAGATCTGACAGTGAGACTTCAGATAGAGATATTTTAAAATGAGGTCTGACAAAGGAATATCGAACAATGAGGCAGTTGGATATCCAGCAATTTGATGTGGGTCAGAGATGCAAAAGACATACAATAAAAGGGGAAGTTTCCCAGCAGGGCTTGACCGGGGCATATCTAACTATGAGTCTCTGGAAAGAGATTTCCAGCAATGGGGCTTGGTGGAAGGCTTCACCCTTTGGGGTCTCGGGACTTCAGTGACTTCCTATGTAAATTGGGGTGCATTCCTATCCCCTACAGCAACGGGTTAATAACAACGGGGCCTAAAAGCAGATGAACTTGGTGGATGTCAACTATGAGGGCTTTCTGAAGGATTTCTAGTAATAAGTTTGTGGCAACATTTCTAACCATTGGGATTGGCAGGGGGAGTTCAAGGAGTAGTGGTTGGTGGATGGAAGTCTAACATTCAGAATTAGTGGAAGAATTTCCAAGACAGTGGCTTTTTGGAAGGATACCCGACAATGATGCTTAGTGGAAGGCCATCAAGAGCTTGGTGAAAGGATGCTTAGGGAAATGACCTGGCACAGGGGAAACCTTACAGCTGAGCTCACAGAGGGATTTCTAACAGGGGGCTTTAACGCTGGATAGTTGGAGTTGTACGATTGGACCGTGCTTACTTTAACTGGTTGCTGATTTCAGATTGCTGAATCTCTTCCACCGTCCCCTTGGCGTTGCTGCTCAGCTCATGCAAATAGTCCCAGAAGGCTTCTGAGGCCTGGTCAGTGCTCGCGTCTGCTCGCGACCCTGTTGTTACTGTTGAGAAAAAAAACAAAATAAATGTACAAAATGAAGATTGATACACAATATTTTTTTCATCAAGTCGACTTGCTTGTAGGTGCCCTTTTCAGTAACATAAAAGTGTGTGTATACATCACATAGAGTGTTTCTTACACATAGCATTCAGTTACCTAGTTTTGATTGGGTTGTAGCAGCAATGGAGTGAAATGGACCAATGGGATCCAGCGTGCAGGATGCCCTTATTGGTGAAAATGAGTGCACAGTGGAATTCCCCAATAAAACTGGTGCTGTGGGGGTGCAACGGGACAACCGGGTTCTGCATTTGAGGAGAACATTCTAAAGGCCTCATTGGGAATCTGGTGAAATGGTCACCAAACTCGTTTACCATTAAAGCATGCCGTAACAGGACGGGTCTGCATGATTCTGAGTAACACTGACCCTTCAGTTATTCACCATAGGGGAAATACTACACATTCACATGCAGTATCACCACACAAAGTAATACATTTACTCCAAATGGAAAAGATTGGTTTTATTTCTGAAATCTAGAATTTGTTGGAGTGGTAAAACAATCAGTATTATAAAATACCGGCTGGTTTACCACCACAGCCAAATTAGTAATGACGCCCCCAGCCTATTGCAGGGTCTGCAGTGCAGATGCTGCATGTAACATCTGGCTTGCGACTCATGGAGCTACCTTTGAGAACCCATGACAGCAAGTCCAAGATGGCGATCAGATTACACAGCTGGCGCCTATAGGCTGAACCAACATTTACTCCTCTCGGGAGCCTCCTCTGTCATTGGTTACCAGTATAAATTATGCAAAACTATCAACGGAGATCCTGTTGAAGATGGCGAACATTCCAAGTCCAATGCATCACCCCAGAAGCAATACTCTTGGAGGGCACAGGGTAAGCGCCCCAGCGGCACAGAGCTCCTTGCCACAGTACACCAGGGAGCATCTGGGAAGGTATTCACTACTCCATCTGAGCCTGCGCTATTCCTGAACTGCCCTCTGCCAGAGTGGCCGGGATTGGCCTAGGCAGGGGCAGCATGGGGCAGCATGGGGCAGCATGGGGCAGCATGGGGCAATGGGTCCTGAGTCCAAGTGGGCAGGGGTGATGGGAGATGCTAATATTTTCACCCCTCCCATTCATTTGTTCATTTTCTAGGTGCCTGGCAGCCCCATGCTGGGCTCTTCAGCTAACCCTCCTCTTCTTCTGATCTTCAAACTGGGGGTCCATTTAAATGCAATGACGCCACAGGTGCCTACAGCTGTGTGCCACCAGCAGCCTTTGCTGCATTGCTCTCGCTTATTTTCAATGTATCCGTTAATCTCCTCTATAACCTCTGGAAGAATTCATGCATTTTTTGAATGAATCTGTCAACTTCTCAAGTCTTAATTCAGAGTGTAGAGCTCCCAAGTGTCCCCTTGCCACACATGAGAAGGCCTCAAGCAGGCAATCCAGGTTATAGTGACTTTACTCTCGCAACAAAATAGTGGAAAAGGTTTCACTTTCTAAATGTTCAGCACAATGTGTGAATTGCCACTAAATAGGTGCAGAATATAGTATTTACCATCTGGCATTGAATAGAATTAGCATGATCGGCGAATCTGTGTTAATTTCTAATAGACAGTGCCCCGGCACCAGTGGCCCAGAATGCCCCACCTCGAGGAACTCCCTGTGCTAGAAGTTTCTGTTTGCATTAGAAATAGAATTCAGTAAATCTTTCTTTTTCTTGCCCCGAAATTTGGAAATTGAAGATTGGTCATTGCCTGTTCTCTTTTTCTTAGAACTCTGTGACTTGTAGTTTTCCTAATTTTAAAATGGGAAAGAAAAAAACTACAAAGTACCAGAATGTAAAGGAAAATACTGATGTGAAAGACCTTCTCAGACAGGACAAGGGTAACATTGAGCGCCCTGACTTTGCTTCCTTCCTTCCTTGCAATGGACATTTCAATTCCTAGAATAAAACAGGTCAGTTGCTAATGTTTTAATCCACCTATGTTAATGCAGCGCCTTTTCGATATCTATGCTCTTTTTTACACTCGTGTCCTCCTGAAGTGAACCGTGCTTGCTTTGCCTGACATGTTCCTATGTTAACTTCTTGTATTTTGTCAGGTTCATTTATATGGACTACAGAAAGAAGTTGTGCATTTGGAGGGAAGCGGCCAGTAGACACTTGTGACCGGTACTTTATATATGGGCGCCGATGTGTGATTTGAATATTTGACATAATGCCCTGTGCAATCATGTACATGCAAAGTATATAGTTATACACATCTCTTTGTTGTCTTATTTACATGCATGAATTACTAAACTGTCCAATATCCCTTTCAACTCATTTGCATACCCAGAATGCATTGCCCATCCGGCTCTTAACTCGAGGTGAACTTTCAGTGATGGCCACTGGGTGGCGTTGTACTGTGCGTGACTGGGCTCAATGGCTTAATCTACTTTCATGAAGCAAAATTAAGAATTTCACCTACTCTCAGCCATGTGGACTGTGTGACAGGTAACATTAAAGGGATCCCTTCAGCCATTTGGAGATTTCAAGACAGGCCGTTCATCTGCCCACCCTATAGTTTTTAACACTTTATTTTCATTTGCTCTGGATCTGTTGCTCATGTCTGGACTCAGCTGTACTCTAATGTGTTTGGATGGAGACTGGCACTTGTCAGGAGCTGCTTTTGTTGTATTCCTGAAGGGATAGCAGCTCACACAATCCAACTGGTCCAAGACTGCATGGAACAGTAACTGCTTGCTTCTGGACTCAGCATGGATCCATATAACGCCTAAAGACGTTGCCAGAGTCCAATATTGGAGGAAGTATAACAGAAAGCTGCGCGCGGACTGATCATCTGCAATGGGAATTGTATTAACCTAATCAAAGGGGATCCCAAATACCAGACTTGTTTTTATCAAATATTTAAAAGGAAGAGATGTGGTGAATTGGGTGCGTTACCCACAGTGTGGGCTCAGGAGACATATGTTATAAACCCAACGTCCCCGTTTTGCCTAAATATTATTATCCTGGGCACATCTCTGCCTCTGCCTCTGTCTCTCTCTCTCTCTCTCTCTCTCTCTCTCTCTCTCTTTCTCTCTTTCTCTCTCTCTCTCTCTCTCTCTCTCTGTCTCTCTCTTTCTCTCTCTCTCTTTCTCTCACTCAGTTCCATTAACTTCTAAAAGTTGGTAGACTTGGAAAGAGATTCAGCACCAGTGTTTAGCGCAATGTAAGTAAAAGCAGAATTGACGGAAGTCCAAGGATATTGTATTACCTGTAATGGCCAGGATGGCCAACACGACAGCAATGACCTTCAGCAACATCTTGATCTTCCAAGGCAGATTCAGGAATCTAGAAACTGTAAAAGGAATCTGGAAGTTAATGCAGCAGCAGTGAGGAATCAGAATGTTAATGACAGATCCTGAGAAATAAGGCCTGGGTCTAGTGGACAATTGGCCACCACTGACACTGATTGGAATCCCAAGTTCCACCTGAACGTGGCCATGTGGCCACCACGCTGCAGTGCAACAGCCACTCAGCATGGGGGCCAGTAGACAATACTGACGGCTAGATCTATTCACAGGGCGGTCCTCACTCGGAGCATCATTGAGCTTCTGGAGGAGAGTCCCTCAGTGATAATGCGGCACTTCAGTGTCCACGGCTCGGGCTATTCCCAGTGGATTCTCCTTGTGATCCTCACCACAGAGTTACAGATCCAGGATCCCCTGCATGCAGGCCAGGAACCTTGGGAAGGGTCTATGAGGATTACGGCATTCGTGGGGAGAATCTATGTTTTTGTTCCAGTTTACAAAGCGGAAGGTCTTCATTTCCTTCTCCCTCGCGCTCCCTGCTGAAGCTGAGGCCGTACGCACCCCTGTGCCCTCAAGCAAGCCATTTATGAAGCCCCACATGGACTCACAAATGGAGTTCCTGGTTGGGTGGTTTCACGTAGGGCCCTGTATAGTATATTGGGTGTGAGACTATGAATTACTTTGGTCGCCCTACCTATGCACCTACTGCAAAAGGATCAAGTGCAGCTTTAAGAAGAGCAGTGTCTCAAACGCCATCTTAGTTTCTCACCCCTCCAACTAGACTGTCCCTGGTCCCCTCCCACCCCGTGCCCAACCATCCCATCAGCGCAGTGTCTCTGGGGCTCGGATGTCCACAGAACCCCCAGCCACTTCGCCCAAACCCCCATCACTGCAATGTCGATGGCACCTAGCTATCCTTGTCTTCCTTCCCAGGAAGGATAGCTCAGGGGCATGCTCTGGTCCTGTAAACAAAACTACACTGAGCAGCACAGGTTCGGTACCCAGTGCCAGTACTGTGCTCAGAGGCTGGAATCCGGCATGAAGTGCAATATAAAAAAAGTTTTCATTTGTATTTCTTATTTTCCTCCATACAGCTTGTCTAACATCCTCCACCCTCCCCCATCCTTTTCCCCTGGGGCTCCCAATCCCACTTAAAGCCCCACAGCCCCTGTTCCTCGCCTCCCTTCGCAGCAGCAGTGCATCCTGTTTCCTCCAGGTGCCCCCAGGGACCCCCCTTGCAGCCTTACCTCTGCTCACTCTGCCCTGTAGGCCTGCAGCTGATGCCAGCGCTGGTGTGCCACTGGTATTTATGTAGGATACCGGTGCCTGGTTTCGGGGCGTGGCACCTGCTGACACGAGGGAAGGTGGCACCTTTGGAGTCCAGGCACCGCCTGGTGGCCTCTGCGGGCACAGCCTTATCTGATGGTGATGCTGGCATGAGTTAGTCACCCGCTGAAGCTGATGGCGGGCTACTGACCCGCTCTGTCTAAAGTCCCCTGTTGTCCCCTGGGTGTCTCTGTTAACCCTTCATGGGTGCACGCTCTTCTTAGACAGGCTATGGTCATGTGCATCCATTGCCACAACGAATCTGACAAGGGGGTGGGGTGGAGGAGGTACTGGCAGGTAAACTTGACAGACTGAGTAGGTGGCCAGTGTGGCAGCCACTTGCCCACTAAGACCCGTGTAAGACCATGTAGTGCTATGATAAGGGCTTCCTAAACTGCACCAGTCACCACCGCAGGAGGCCATCCTGCCAAGGCTTTAGCAGAGAGTGGCTATTGCCGCCCTGGCAGGGGCATCCAGGCCGTGTCATTGCTTTGGCATGGACAGGGCCCTGATAAAGCTGGCAAGGCCTTAGTATCTGGTTACTGACCCGGGTGGGGCAGTTTTCTAATGCACATCTTGCGGATCCGTAATGAAGAGCTACCAACAAATGACCTGATTCTCATGGTGTGCCCAGCGGTTCAGCCTGCAACTCCCCCACTTCTAATGTATCGCCCACTGAAGGGGGCAGCAATGAGTCGTCCCTGCCAGCATTCGAACCTGCGACTGCAGGTGGCACCCAGCTCACTGAAGCCAGTGCTTAGCTCACTGACGCAGTGTCTGGGCTTTTAGGAGCAGGGCATAGCTCCTGGACACCCACGTTTCCCGGATTCTTTGCTATTGACGTCTCTTTTACGCTCCCTGAAACATGCATTCCAGGCGAGTAATCAAGGAGCGGGTCATGGTAGCGCGGGCCCCGCTGGCACCATTCATGCCCAGGCTGCGTGAGGTGGCGTGGAGCCAAAAAAGGGGCAAAAGACCACACAAAAAAGACAAAAAACAGGGGCCACGGGGGTGTCCCGTGCTTAATGGAGAGGGGCACAATAAAAGGGATGGACAATGGCATGTCCACCAAGTAGGCACAGCAGATTGGGCAAGTGATGCCTGACCACAAAAAACTACCATTGGCAAGGCCATCAGTTTGGGCTTTTGTGTGGGTATGAGATAGACATTTGCTTGGCACTGACATACTGGTACTACCTGGCCATCAGATTGCAACAGATCTAAAAAGGCGTGATTAGCTGGGCATATGATGCAGTATTTTTTTATTTTATCTTATTTTTATGCTTAGGTTGCGCCGGACCCCGCAGGCATCAGGGTGCAGAAAGAAAGCAGCTTAAGCTTATTCGAACAAGGCGGTGTTCAGTTGCTTCCTGAAATGTGAGGGTTACTAATGGTGCGTAAGGTGCTGGGGAGTTTATTCCAAGCCAATGCGGCCTTTATCGGAAAAGAGCGACCCCCTCCTCGTACTCGCTTGCTCCTAGGGCAAATCAGACGCATGGTGTCCCACATCGTGCCACGCTAGCCAGGTTTTGAATGGTAATGCCTTCCTGGATATTTTGTGCTGCTTGTGCATAGAGACATTTGTGAACAATGGTAAGTATTTTAAAGCAGATTCTCGCTTTTACTGGCAGCCAATGTAGATCTCTTCTACGAACGGAGATGGATTCACACCTGGGGATGTTTTTTACAATTCTTCCTGCATTGTCCTCTAGGATCTGTTACTTTTCCACATATCCTTTGTTTGCACCAGCCAGTAGAGCAATACAATAGTCAACCCTTGGTGTTATGATGGCCTGAACCAATGTAGCCCAATTTATTTCTGAGACATATGGTTTAAGCAATCTCGACAAACGAAGATGGTATGGTACTGTGGTTTGTTAACGGCACTGTTCACATGAGCGGCCATGCTCATAGAAGATTCCAAGGGTACCTCCAGGGTTTTAACCCTGGCAATGATTTGAATAAAATGCTTTTCAATGTTAAAAGCAGTGCATTGCACATTAAGCTTGGGATGAACCAAAGATTAAAAACGCTGTTTTATTTCCATTGAAGCACATACCATTGGATGTCATCCAATTTTGTATTGTGCCATAGATAAGGGAGAGTCTTTGCACAACTTTTTCATACTCTCCACGCAATGCCATGATGAGCTGAGTGTCATCAGTGTAGTTACTAAAGCGAACTCCCAATTTGTCTAGAAGGTCACATAACGGCCGACAATACATATTAAATAAAGCTGGAGAGATACATGCACCCCAGGGGACCCCACATTCCAGTGATTCTAGTCCAGGATGAGCGGTTCCCCAAACAATTCTTGATCGGCTGTTGCTCAAAAATGAACTAATCCAGCAGACTACATCTTGCGAGCAATTGCCTAGGCTTTTCAGCCTTTTGGAGTAGTTTAGCATGGACCACAATGGGCCAGTACCTGGCCTAACAACCCAAGCCAAAACTATGACTTTGTCATTGCTTGATTGTAACATGACTTTAGTGCATAGAGCAGATATGAATAAAGTGGCTGAAGGCATGCTTGCTAAAGACATTTCATTGCTCCACATTTACAGCTGCAATTAAGCCATTAACTCTCAGCATACTGCTTCGAAATAACACTGGCAGGCTAAAGTTGGATGTTACTGCTTTGCAGAAGGGGCTCAAACAGATTCCAGGAGAATGTGTGTTCGATAGAGAGGGGCAGATAGTGGGTGAGAATCGCCATAGGGATTAGCATGGCCATGGCCAGTCAATGTGTGGGTAAATAACCAAACTACACCCACAAGCTCTGTGCCCCTACTCACATGTCATCTCCTCTCTACATGTACTCCAATGCAATAGTTTTGGCTTATATTTGGGGCTTAAACGCCTCCTACCAGCCAAAACTAAAAGGAAAGAATTGTGCTATGAGTGGTGCTGGTGGCATGGCAGGGTGAGAAGATAAAGAGGAGAGTGAGGCTCGGGGATGTAGGAAGGCCAAGGAACAACAGCTGGAGGGAGGCTCAAGGTAGGACCGAACGGGTGGGGCTGGCAAGATGATCATGGGCCGCGCAAAGACCCGCTGTGGTAAGCTGGCCCCGCCAAACCGTGCAAACAGGCTGATTTCTGTCTCTGTGAATACAGGCTCAGCACAGACCCTTTCGTGGCTGATAACAAGCAGGGTGTATCCTTCCGCTTACTGCGTCCCCACAGAGGGCCACCACCTGTGGGGAAAGGGCCACAATTAACTATGTATCAAAGCAACATTGCTGAGGAAACCTCAAAAGCCAGTCCTTAGTATGTACTTTTCATACACATGCAGCAAACCAGGCCCATCCAGACACCAGAGACTCATCCAGGTCCCCAGCTCTGTCTTTTCTCTGATACTATGATTGTTCCCCTGTCCCAGCCCTGCGCAGTGCAGTTACTGATTGTCCCAACCACTGCGGTGGGAGACAGGTCTGCTTTCACCACTTTCACCACTTTCACCACTGTTTCTATGAAGAATTCCCTGGCGCTACTCCTGGTCTCTCCAAATGAAAGCCCAGCTTCTTAAGCCTAGTGGCCCCCCCACACCCCACTATCCGTACAATAGATATAGCCCTCTTTAATTTAGCATTGAGCTTAGCTTCTTGTCATCCCTAGCATTCCATTGGCTCTGCAGGGAGCATTTCAACATTCCCCTTGCTCTCCACGCTGCACCCCAACATTCTCTGATGCAGTAAGTAGGTGCCCCTGAGTCATGAAGAGGGGTTTGAAAGTTCTATGGAATTTCCAGGAGCTGTGGAAGGTCAAAGGGGGTCATGCAGCCCCTGTTGTGTTTCCAGGTTGGTTCTTTTCTTGGTGATGGGAGAGCTTAGGGGTGGTCTGGCAGCCGCAGTCCTCAGATCCGCGTGACTAGTTTCTCCCAGACAAACTCGAGGACCTTTTTAAGTTCTTTACATCTTTTTTTGATTCTGGGGAATGGCAGCAAATGACACGCTCCAGGCCACTGCTTATCAGAGGTCCACTGGGGCCTGAGGCGGCCTCAATCTCCTGCTCTTTTCTCGGCGAATCCCCTCTCGAGTTTAGCTGCCAATGTATGCCTTTCTTTTTGATTAGAGAGGGTTGGGCATCCGGCTTCTAAGCGCTGCTCTTCAGTGGTTCCAAGCCATTCTTCTCTAACAGTAGATCACTCAAAGGGATCCAGAGATGGGGCAGAAAGTCCCACATCTCCTGGAGATTGTTGCAGGAAGCAGGCAGTGCTAACTTGCAAGCAGTCTTCCATGTCAAGGGACTTAGGACATCTTGCAGCTCCTTAGCTTGGAAAGAAGGCTTGTCCACAAAGAGTGTTCAAGCTTAGCGGCCCACAGCTCAGTCCTTTAAAGGGGCATCACCTGCCTTCATGGGTGACATGTCAAGCCCCTAAAGTCACTCATTAGACTCTTTGAGACCTGAAGCTACAAACGTTGTCACAATAACATTAAGAAAAGTGTTGTGATATTTGCCTAATGAAGCCCACTTAATGCATACAATTTCCTCCCCAAGGAAGATGGCTATCTGCAGTGCCTTTTCAAACAAATGTTACTCCAAGCTTGGCATCTCCTGTTGGCGTATTATAGAGAAAATTGGCACCTCTGCCCCAGGCTTGCAATAAGAGTTTCTCCTATTCATCAAAGACCTTAGGATTTGAAGTTTAATATACTGCCAATGAAATTAATTTTTAATAACATGTTTAATCAGTGTAACTGCAGGTCCCAGTATGATAAAGAGTGACTATATATCTGCTACCCATATGAAAGACAGTTCTTGAACAGTTTACAGAGTCTGGTACGAGACACACCTGAACCCATTAAGGTAAGGGTAAGTAAAAATAAATTAAACAGAACACTGACTAAAAATGTTAATACAATAGGCATGCACTAGCACAATTAAGATTTCAGATAAAAAATAAAAAATAAAATATGCAGTGAATTAGAAAGAGGTTTGAGGTAAAAAGAAACATTCTGGATTTGCCAGCTTGAAAGCTTTTACCAAACGGGCATAATGACATGATTGATTCTAAGTGTTGTCTCTGAAATATTATTACCCTAGTGGTCGGAGAAGGAGTAGGCAAAAAGAGCAGGATGGTGGGATTTCCCCCTGGAAGGGAGTGGTGAGGTGCTGATATGATATACGCATTCCTCCTGATCACGTCATGAGTGATGGAGAGCATTAGGCAGCGATATAAGAATCATATCATCTCTGATAGAACCATGCGATACTGCACAATGCACTAACGGTGGCCGATGATGAACTCCAGGTGTGGACTTGACAGCTACTGAGCTTATGGCCCTTTAGGAACGTGCATTCAATGGACGGGTTCACAGAATAACTCTGAGTCCAAATAACCGAACCAACTCAGGAAGATGGCAAAGTACTGTTTTTATGAACAATTATCTAAAACAGGGAGTTACAACGAACATCAACAGACGTACGCTCGATTTCTCTCAACGATCTCTCCATAAAACAAGATTATATACTCAGAATACGTCAGAGGTGATGTCATACTACATGGCAAATAATGAAAAACCTACTGGGGGTCGGGATAGGCTTAAGGGGAACATCTAAGTACACATTATAAAGGAACTAGGATTGTAATTGGCTGCCCACTGTCAGGAGGACAATATATACCTACCTCTAAAACATGTAATCTTCAAAAACATCAAGTACACAGTTTCTGATTGGTCTTTAAACTATAAGGTCCTTTTTTATATGGACCACTAAAATTGGTTGTCACGCTTATGTCATGTCTGGAACATTCGGTTCATGTAGCAGCACATAAGCCAAGACCCAGGTGCAAGGAGATGGGCCTGACTCTACCTCCCCACGCAATTAGCACCTCATCTCTCATCACCCAAGCCTTCTGCCATGAAGATTGTATTTCAACCTGGCCTTGCAAAGTATCCTTGTCTCTGGGAATACATGGGAGTGCGAGCACTTGTTCTAGGACTCTAAATTAGACTCTAATTTCATCCTTGGCTCACGTGACAGGAGACCACTATTTGGTCAATTTTGCAGGTTTTAAATGACTTAAATGAATACACCTTTGCACTTTTGATGTTCTTTCTTTGCACCTTAACGAGGGATGATTCATCCTTCACACGTTCACTCCTTTCCAGAATAAATAGCGGACTTTGGCTGCTTCAATCTTCACTTCAGGCCAGACAACCCCACCAATCAGCTTCATGATTTCAGCTTATTCTTGCTGTGACACAATTCTCCCTTTCTTCTTCATGGATCCTGGCTTACTAAAATTCATGATACCGATGTCCAACTCCTATACAATGGCGGCTCCGCCTGCATTCTATTCACTACATGTAGCCCGCTTCTATGATGACTTAGTCTACCTTGCATTTCAGCGTCTGTACAATTATTGATCGGTTGATTCTCTTTGTGCATGTGTAATCTTCTTTTTCATATTTAAGAGTTCAATCGATTCTTTACTTCGTCATTAGTTTCTATAGGATCCATAAATCCTCCTCAGCCAATATCCTGAGACGTCGTTCATACTCTCTTATGATGTCACAGACTTCTTTTCTTGCTCTTTTTATATTCCTTTAGGGAGTACCTTCCTCAGATTATCATCTCTTCGGGGATACATTCGATAGGCTCGTCTCAATGGGTATCTTTTTTTGAATATACACTGTGGTATTGGCACAAATGTTGGTGTCAAACACAGCACGATCTCATGCTTCCAACATAAAGGAGGTAGGGGCGGGATTTCCTGCAAGGCATGCAGCTGTTCCTCTACATTCCCCCCTCTGGTCAAGTCCTCGACCACCTCCTCAATCGTTTCCACATCCTGGTATTTTCTTTTGAAGAAGTGTTTCTTTGGAGTCCATACCTTCATCACCCCCCTTAAGGTGCTGGCTGATTTGACATGTTCATCTATGCTCAAGGTCATATAATTACATTGTCCATTTGGAGTACAATAGACTCATCATCCCATGTGCTTCCTGTGATTCTTCGGATCCAGGAACTTTGTTCCTTCAGGTGCTACGATGCTGGCCTCTATATATCTTCTGACAGCTTCATCAGTCAGCTCCTTGGCGTTATGTTCAGGTTCTATATCAATCATGACTTTCATTCCTACCACCTTTTTGCTGTTTTCTTGCATTGGGCAATAGCCATCCTGATCACACAGAATCCGAACATCACCAGCACTAATATTACTCCAAGTATCTTTAACATATTTGCCAACCACTGTGGAATCCACGAGAACAGGGAGGCAAACCGACATCTTCAATGTCATCTGTCTCATCTTCCATCTTGGTATGCAGGTCTGTCAACAATGTTATGGCCTCACTCAAGGTTCCATTCTGCTCACTGTGAGAAGGTGTGAATGTGCAACATAATGGCATGATTTTGGTGCTAATTCCTCCTTCCATCGCTTTGATCATATCAAGGACATATCTCTTCTGGAGGGTCATCGGTCGTATGGCCCTCAGCTCTTCCTTGATTGCATTGAATCCCTTCATGGTAGCATTGATTGTCTGCAGAAGCTGCCATCTGGTGATCTGCAGCCAGTTGGCATTTGCTACTGTTTGGATCTCAGGCATGAATATAGTCGTAAATATTGTGTCAGTCTTGATGAACAACATGTGCTCCCGAGGAATTGAATCATACGCTTTTATTGATTTGGCTAAGAAATAATTCTCTCTTCTTGTCTGACAGAGAAGTTCAAGTGATCTTCTTTTACTCAAATGGGCCTCCACTTTTGGAAATTCACCAATGTTCAGGTCACGTTGAGGAATCACTAATGCTGGAACCTGGATGAGCACCAAAGAATATACTCTGCCCCAATCCTTGGGCAACTTCATGTAAGCTCTAGATCCACAAGCCCAATATCGGTCCATAAGCACGGCTGTCCCTTCTCCCATCCTAGGAACGTCAAATGTGGTGTTGCATTCTTTATTATGTCCCACAAGATTCTTTCTGTGTCTTCGGAAGCACGGTGTCCCATTAACCAGTGGGATTACAACCATGGGCATGATTCGTCTTCTACCCATGTCAGTAGTTTGGAGGGTTTGGCCCATGACTTTAAACATCTTTCATTCACTTTCTACAACTCCTGTATGTAATCTGTTTTCAGCAGGTGAGCTGCACAGTGCATTATTCCTTCTTCCCATCCCTTCTTGGAATTCACTTGTCTATAGATCAATAATTGAGTTTGTTCGCAACATCCAGATGATCCAGCTATTTCTGTCACATCAGGGCAATTTATTCTCTACATTTTTACAGTGATAAGCTCATCCTGGCCTGCAGCAGGATACACAAACATCTTGCTCTTCCATCCAGGCTCCTTTTCCATTTGTAGCATTTTGATAAAGTGATGCTGGTATGGAAACAACCATTTTGATCTCCATCGCAAGGTCGTCCAGCTTCCTTGAAATTGTCTTTGAGTTGTACATGTTGCAAGTTGACTGAGGCACTTTACATTGTGCTCTAGAACCTCTCTGACAATTAAAGTTTGTACTGTATTCATGACATAAGGGATAAGAGGACAGACATAGCAACCTTCCTTAGGTGCTTTGTCCCCCACTTTTCTCATGTGTTGGTACTACATGTTATTCCCCAGGTGAGCTATGTTATCTAGATCGGTATTAATCCCTTGACTATCTTCCTCTGCATCACTTTTATGTCTCCCAAAATCTGTATAGCAATCGTAGATTAAATCAAAAGTAGTTTTCACAGTAGGGAGAACCATGGTGACTTCTCCTTCAGTGGAAGTACTAACATGATAGAGACTGTGAAAGATGAGGAACAGAAACACAAAGAGAACAATCATGCATGAGAACATAGGCATCCATCTCTCACACCACCCTAATGTTTGCTGCACTTGTTCATTTTCTGGAACCGTGCCACTCTCTTCATTAAACATTTCTAATATAATCATCAAGTTCCTTTATGTTTGTAACTGTAAAATCTGTTCAATTATAGCAATAAGGAGTTTTCTTATCACTGGGCTGTTTTTAGGATCCTGAAAGAAAGTGTGAATATTAATGTCTCTTCCAACAAGAGCAGGGTAAGACTGAAGTATGACCACAAAGACAGCTAGCACAAGCCGATGAACATCACTATCGACAGGTGCCATATGTTTAATCACTTAAAACAAATATCCTCCACGAAATGAATCTGGATACTGATCTTGTTTCCAATTTCTGATCAAGAACTGACGTTTAGGCATAACTCTGATGCATTATTTTCTGCTTCAATATGTATTTCTAAAAGTTCATTTAAAAATTCCTGGAATTCTCTGCAAGTCTTTTCACTCTCTGTTAAAATATCTAAAAGGAGTGTCTTATTGAATTCCAGTCCAAATAAAGCATGTATTCATCACTCGTTGTTTTATCGCCCTTCTCCTTGGTCATCGATCGGGTCTGCACATGAGGAAATTCTTCTTCTTGTCTTGCTTCTGGATCAGCAACGGTGGGGGGGAAGGTCTTTCCTTTATAGATCTTCACATCGCCCACGTGTAGTCAAGCTCTTCTTCCCTATACTCTAATAGCAGAAGGGAACACTTCTTCAATGATAAAAGGGCCATGGAAATGTGGCTCATGCCACCTTCTGGTAAAATGTTTAATTAAAACTAGGTCCCCAACATAAAACTTAGGTGGTGGTAATAAATTGCTTGGATTGGTTGACAAATTATCTTCTTTCATGATCTTAGACCGACCCCACTGGCATTTGATTTAATCTGAAATGACAGAAATACTAGAGGACATACATGTCAAATAATCATGCATCTCATCACCTAAAGTTTTTGCTACAATCTGGGCATCACTTCTACCCCTAGACGGACGTGTAAGGGGCATTCTTATTTGACAACCTGTAACTAGACTTTTTAGAGACCCTGATTTAAGACTTGGAAAAGGGGACATCTCTCTTTTCTTTCCTCTTCCAAGTGTGCTGTTCATTGACATTTGTGCATGAAGCAATAAAATGGTCCTCTGTGTTTTTGTTCTTGGGAAACAGTTTGTATTTCTTTTGCAAGGGAATGAGAACCTTGGGCCCTGGTCAAGACACACCCAAAAGCCCTGGAAGTATATCAGGGAAGTTTGGCATGCTAAAAAGGGGGTACGCCTATTTGACATTCCAACCTGAATTAGAAATCATTGTGTCTAGACACAATGAGCTGCTGGGTTACTT
The DNA here is from genome assembly GCF_040938575.1 of Ambystoma mexicanum. Classification (NCBI taxonomy): domain Eukaryota; kingdom Metazoa; phylum Chordata; class Amphibia; order Caudata; family Ambystomatidae; genus Ambystoma; species Ambystoma mexicanum. Next base: position 200,753,723 of record NC_090931.1, read on the forward strand.
TATTCTGCAGTTCCTGTCAATTTCCCTCTCTCTGTTTGTGCCTGGTTCATACCCTGCAATCTGTACCTTTGACTCCTATATCACTTCCTTTGCGCATTCTCCCAGTGGCACGCCAGCGCGTCATGCTTCTATTTTCTTTATCAACTCCTGCACCAACTCATCTTCCCCTCCAGGGCTGTGTACTTTCTTAACCACTTCTCATCACAATACACCACATCTATTTGCCCCTTTGGCCCTTCTTCACCCATTTGAGCAATGTTCAACCTCCAGCCATTTGCCTCAATATCTTCAGTCGCTTTTTGGATCTTGTATATCCCCTTGTGTGCTCCCTATCTCACAAGCAATCTTCTCAAAAACTCTCTTATTTATCCTACTGCTCTTCACCCCGTTTGGCATCTCTCTGGCTATTATTTACCCTCCCTCCTTCATCCCCTTGGGTCTCTTCTCTCACGATCAGTCTCATCAAGAATTCCTATCTCTCCTCGACATTCTTCACTCCTCTCGTCACTTTTTCACATGTTTAGGCACTGCCTTCCTTCTTAATAACTCCACCCACGTTGGCCACCTCCATGCCCCCATTTTCCTCTTTCGCCAGTCGCTTGAATTCCTGGTTTTGTCACCAAGATCCCTTGGCCGGGACTCCAGTATTGTCCAACCACTTGGGCCTTTCTACTGGACCTCTGGATCAGAGGCCTGGGCAGTTCACCATCAGACCTGGACTGCTGGATCTCTCTTCCAGATGTAAAGCATTACTCATGCCCAGCCTCCTGGACCTTACACTATGGCTACTATCTTTAATGGAATCCTGAGTCTCCCCTCCAGCCCTCTGATTCCAGGACTGCTCAGCTTCATGGACCACTCTACCAGCTATCTAGGCCCTGCTCCACTGTCAGGCTTTGGTCATCCCCTGGACCGTTCCTCCAGCTCCTACTCCTCAGGACCTCCCCTTCAGGCTGGGGCCACAACCTTACAAAGCCCCGTTCCCACCCCAAGGGCTGGGCCTCTAGTCAGGGTCTGCACCTGTGACGTTAGCTGATTAAAGGCCCATGGTTGGCTGTTTGAAGAACTGGTATGGGCATGGGGCAAGACCAAGTAGTGAAATGGCCTGTCTGGTACATTGAACTCTATTGTACTTCCCCGTGATGCGCCAGGATCCATTTGGTTGCTCTCTTGGTTTGAATCCTAAGTTTGTTGTTCGACTGTGGTATTTGGATGGTGTAATTGACTTGAAAGTCCCTGGGCTTGTGGCAGCATTGCTTGTTAGCTCTGTTGGAGGTTGTGCTGCCGGAACCAAATGTGGTTACTCTGTGTCTTGTACATTTGATGGGCGGGTCGGGCAAGTATTGTAGACACTCTGTTGCTGCCTCTGTGGCTGAAACAGTCCTGTGGAGCATGTGCTGGAGAAAATATGTGTCTGCCTCCGCGGCCAGGGCAGGCCCACAGAGCAAGTGCCAGGGTAAAAACAGTGTCTTCCTCTGCAGCCGGGACAGGCAGCGGAGGACAGGGTGGTCGGACAAGACCAGCAGGGCTACTGCACAGGGACATTGCAGGAGGTGCACACTTCCTTTGCTGAAACATTTTCTCTGCTCAGTGTTTCTGAAGGGACAGTGTACACAGAGCGCCAAGAGACCATGCAGGTGGCAACAGTGTGCGGTACAAGAACCTTTAATATAACATAACATGCCTACTACACACACGTTTTCCTTATGGGGACATGCAGAGGCAGCTGCCATGGCACGCATGTTGTCTCACATTTTGAGATTCTATACATGTTACAATTAAAGGGCCAGTGGCCTCTGCTTGCCAGGTCCTATGCGCTGAGAAGGGGGCTAAGTGGGGTGACCAGGGGATCCTTCTCTACCCCTCAGCCCATCATTCACTATATTGGGAGACGTTTGAACAGGTGCAAATGAATATATATGCCAGCACACATCCATTTATTTTTCTTTTCATGCCATAACGAAGAATTGAATGAACTATTTTGACTCAGTTCTGGTTTTCTTAGGTTATGCCTCGAATTCTCCCCGAACTAAAATTGCAGGGATGTTTGTACTGGTAGGGGAAACCCTTAAGTAGAATGTGTGCAACACGGAAGTCACAGTTACGGGTCCCACTAAGAAAGCTCAGTGAGTCAATGTGCCACGTCTCTGCCTGGCATGCAGTTTATAGGTTTGAATTATGGAGTGTCTGATGCAGGCCCCAAATCTTATGGGGCTGGTCCACTCTTATTATGAGCATGAGGCCAGAGGATGTGCCACGCCAGCCTTATGATGGCCGGTGGGGCACAGAGGCAGAAAATCAGGAACAATGGTGAGCACCAGGTATTCTTTCAGAGCGCTGACATACTGCTCTTGTTCACACAACACATCCACGTCATATTTACCTCTATGCAGCCCTAAAGATAAGGGGTGTATCAGCCAATTTAAGTCCCTACAAAATATGCAAATACTCCTCAAAAAAGAAAAATAGGGAGCAAAAATGCTCCCAACAAAAAAAAGAGAACAGACACATAAGGGGGCTGTCCCCCGGCTTTCACCCACACAGCTCCATGGATATGCTTGACCAAAGGAAGACATTATTATTATTACACCACAGGAAGAAATATTATTACACCGCAGGAAGAAATATTATTATTACCGCCTAATCTGAAGAGATAAACATGTGTCTTTTAAATTCTTTAATAACTAGGTGCCCAAAAACAGTGGTGCAACTCCATTGAGATGACCGAGCTTCAGCCTCCCCATAACATGTTGGGCTATGTTTACTCGCCCTGGCAGACCTACAGAGCTGTGGCCAGAAGGAACAGGACACAGAACAGCGCCTGGGCTTCACTGCTAACAAAGGCCCTGCAATTACTAACGTAAAGCATTTCACTGTTAGCACCTGCATTTATATGCATACATTTGAAGGCAATTAAAATCGTGGTGAGGCGTTAGTACTCGCATGCCAGGGGAGTGATTGGGAGGGTAGCGAAGGTACAGGAGACTGCTCATCCTCACAGCAATCCTTAAGTGGGTGCTTTCAGACATAACGGAGAGAGTTAACTGCTTGTAACAATGACGCTGCACTAGTCTCAGTAGAAAGCGTAAAGAAGTTAGATTTCCCCCAGACAAATAGGTTTACCCTGCCACACCACGTCTGAAGTTAGCACCTCTCCAAACACTTGAAGAGTTAGCGAACCTGACTCGAACAGTAAGTCTCGTTGCACTGCTGCCAAAAAATATGTTTGATTTACAGTAAGACATATATTTTCTTGCTTGCTGGATGTGCTGCTCTACATGATCCAATGCCAACCTCAAGATGAGGATGGGAAAGAGAGAAGAAACGAATTAGAATAATGCATGTGGGTTCAATGAAAGAAAGATATCGGTATTTCAGTAAATATGCCTCTGTTATCGTAATGTTGGCAAACATGCAACATGCTGGGGACCCTCAAATTACCACCAGCAGTAGAGTGAGAAAGACAGCGCACTCTCTATAAATACAGATAATATTGGTGTTTTGTTCGTAACTTTTTGTGATGACGTGGGGTGATTCTATTCACCCTGATCTGAGACCTTTGAAAACTTCCAACGATGAGGACACTGGGAGGCCAAAGGTTCCCGCTGCTGTTCCTGGCAGGTGCACACACTCTGACGACTGCTGAGTGCCCCACTCACGCTGTGCCCTGCGGGAGGGCACGGTCCATTCAAGATCGGCTGTTCCTTATCTCAGAATTTTGCAAGCGTGATCTTAAAATAGGCAAACCAGAGACAGGTGTTCTAATCAGTAATAAATATGCACTTTTTTCTATGTTCAGATCATTGGCTGTAATGATAACATGTTGCATGTTGATTATAAGCACAAAACAGGCACTCGTGCCAGGACTGTAGAAGAGTCAATGAAATGGCAGTCTCTGGTACCACTAGTAGTAGAGAGATCCAGAGAAACCATTGCCAAGCATTATGTCTAGCAACAATTGCAGTGGAAGTCAACATATACCCCCTCTGAAGCTCTTGCACTCCTGGGTAATGAAGGAGATGGTCTACCAAAAATAGGAGGGATACCCCCTGTCCTTTATGAGAATCCCAATCTCTCATAGAGAATCAGCTGTCGGGGGCCGCAAACTTTCCTAAAATGGCCGCTCATTGAATTTACTTTGTTGTCCAGAAACATTCACCGGATCTCGTATTTCAGAATCTACTCCATGTCCTGAAACATTCAGAGGATCTTCTATAGTAAAATCTACTCCAAGGGCTGCTTGCATTCTTAGGATCTCCCACTGTAGTAGTGGCCCCACGCCCGACACCCACTCACAGGATCTTCTATGGTAGAATAGACTGTAGGGTCTACATGCGTGCATAGGATGTCCAACTGACCAGTAACTTTCAAAGGAAGACATTGGTTGACTCGATCAAAGTGAGTGGACAAAACTTAAAACATGCAAACATGTCACATTGTAGCCACTACAGACTCAGCAAATCACATCAACCACGATACACCCCAAAAACCCAGAATGATTGCTTAATATATGTGATGTGGTGGCCTGGTTTTTAATTAGTGAAGAGAATGGTTTCAGTGATGAAGGTCATACGGCCACATTTCCATATTCTACACCTTATGATGTGCACGTGGCATCCTCCTGCAAGAAAGGGCTTTCCTGCAGGGCAAATCGGAAAAGTTGCAGCTCTGGCATATACAGGGGAAGCTATACTGGGGTTCCATCTGCACGAAATTAAAAGTGGGAAGTTTAGTTGTGCCAAATTGATCAGTGTAATAAAAAACACACTCTCATGTATAGATAGATATGTGTGTATATTTCTGTGATTGGGATGAAAGGGGGAGACTTGGCCCAGACAGAGGGAAGGGGGGCACAGGGGGATCCTCCAATAACAAAAGAAAACATGTAAATGCAATGATCCATTGGCTATTAACACACTTACTACATATAATGTTGTGTAGATGAACTACATGGAGCCATAGAGGTATGGGTGAGCATGAAGCGAGTGCTGATACCAGGATGAAAATATGGGAAGCTTTTAGATCTATTCGACCCAATTTCCACATATCACAAGAAATAGGCTATCATGCCTCTGCCACTCCCTCTCGGCCTCACGCTCCACCAGCTAGTGCAACCTCCTACAGCCTCACAGCTCTCCCAGTCACGCCACCCAGGCAGAGCACCCCACCACCTTCCCCCTTCCTGCCTACTCTGGAATGGATCGGCTCCCCGACACGCCAGAGAGGCCAAAAGACTGCCCTCATGTACCTGATAGCCATGCCTGAGCCTCGCTACCAATCTGCTGTTACCTGAATTGGGCTCCCAACCCCATACACAACCATGCCTGCTGCACGACCACTCTGCCACCCTCCACAACACCTACTGCGCCCCTGCAGCTTTTGCCAGAATCCCCAAACCCTCCCCCCACACACAATACTGTCATCTCACCTCCCAAATGCCACGAATCTCCCTCTACAGCCCTGACTCCCAACCTTTCCAACCTGCGCATGGCACCCTGTCTGGGCATACCATGCCTACACAGACTCCGCTCCAGACTGGTTGGCCCCAAAAACCCCTCTAAGCACAAACACTGCCGACCCTGTACAGATGGGACCAAATAAACCACCTCATCCGGTGACTCTATGCACACTGCATACCCGCTAGCCCACCACTGAACTCTCCGCACCAGCAACCCTGCGCAAGCCCATGCCCAGCACACCTAGCACCTCCCTCAGCACCTCCACCAGCACAGAACACCTAGCCTGCGCACTCATTAACACACGCTCTATTTGTGCCTATGCCCCTGATATTCATGTCCTCATGCTCGACAATAATCTTGACCTCCTGGCCTTAACAGAAACCTGGCTGCACGAAGGACTGGCCCGCCGCTATCTCTCCCCATACCCACCGAAAACTTCATTCCGAGAGCCGACAGAGAGGGTACCCAAGGCGGAGGAGTTGCCATCATCTCCATATCCACCCTGCCCATCAGATCCTCCCCCCTCCCACCTTTGCTGGCTAAGATTGAATCCATCAACATCTTACTACTCTACTGCCAACCCAACAACCTTGGAACCCCAGACGGCGACATCCCCTTGCTCATTGCCCGTCTCGTCAAGCCTAAAACCACATTTTGACTCCTAGGCGACTGTAGCCTAGGTTTCAAAGACCCTTCAGATCAGAAGTCTACCGCCCTCACCACAGCTCTCGATGAGATGAACTCCCAAGTTGCCTCCTCTCCCACCCATGTTAAAGACCGGACCCTTGAGTGGATACTATTTATCAACACACCCGTCCAAGTCACCTCCAATGACCCTGTATTCTGTATAGATCACTCACTGATCTGTTTCACCATGTGCACAGCTGCCACCTGACCCCTAAAACAAGTGACCTCCCAGCTATCAGTGCCAGACACACCCATAAACTTACCAAGGAACTACTGGAACCCACCATCCATGCCTCCCTCGACAGCACCAACCCCAAAAGCCATTGCCACTGCCTACAACGCTGTGCTCCTCAGCACCGTAGACCAGCATGCCCCCCTCCAAACTACAACTTAACTGGTTCACTGAGGATTTAATATCCCTCTGGAAACTAAAACGTGCCCAAGAACATCACTGGAGAAAATCCCTACCCTCACAGATAAGAAGGCCTTCAGTTGTACTGCTATCACATATAAAACAGCTATTCTTACCACAAAAGTGAGCATCTACGACATCAGAATTAACAAAGCTAGCTCCAACACAAGAGAGCTCTTTAAAATCCTCAAGGAGCTTGAAACTCCAGCCCCACTCCCCTATTGACAGCTTCCCAAAAAGCATGGCCTGGTGCTCCCTTATACAGTCAGCCCTAGCTACCAAAACCCACCACATCAGGGACAAAACTATGCTAAAACAAATCCCTCCTTCATTCCTTGGTGTCGGACCCCCTTGCATTCATCACCCCCTGTGATCCCATAACCCCCCTTTTTCACTTCACCCCTGTCTTCCCGATGGAGGTGCTCAATACCATCCAACGCCTCAAAGCCTCTACATGCTCAGGCGAAATCTGCCTAGGCCTCCTTGTCAAGTTGTGTGCTGACCCACTTGCTCCCACTATTGCCAACTTCATCAATGCTTCCTTCAAATCCCACACAGTACCCATCTCTATCAAAGAAGCCTGAGTCACGCCACTCCTGAAGAAACCCTCCCCAGACTGCACCCTCCCCATTAACTACCGCCCTATCACGACGGTGCCCTACCTCTTGAAAATTCTGGACTGTACTACCTACTCACAACTTCAAACCCACCTTGAAAGCCACAATCTACTGGGCACTCGCCAATCAGGGTTCAGACCCAAATACAGAATCAGCCCTCCTCGACCTTATTATTCAGCTCAATCACATCTGGGGGCAGAAGCAAGTGACCCCATCCCCTATGGTATCCCTAAAGGATCCTGCCTCTCACCGACTCATAAGCATACAAAGCCTCTCTTTGACCATCTGGACAGCCTCAACATCCCATACACAAATCTTGCTGATGACACGCAGGTACTCCTCAAACTCACTGGCAATCACAAAATCGATTTGGCCAATATTAATCATTCCTACACAGGCTTCGATGACTACACACCATCTCTATCTGAATAATAACAAACCAGAGGTCCTTATCGTCAGCTCCTCGCACTGCCTCAAACACCTTGACCCTGCTTTTGCCTCCTTCTTCATCGATGGGAATATCACCCCCGTATCCAACCAGATCAAAACACTGGAAGTTTATCTTGACTCAGAGCTAAACATGCAGAAACATGTCAAGGCAGTCGCCTCGTCCGCGGCCTACTCAACCAAACTAATCAACCTCTCCAGAAAATCCCTTATCACCAGAAACTCCTTCACCCTAGCAAGGGCCATCGTTGGAAGTAAACTTGATTATTGCAATGCCATCTTTGCTGGAGCCTCGCTGAAAAACCTCACCAAACTACAACTCATCCACAATAATGCCCTCAGGCAATTTGGGGCCTAAAAAGATCAGATCACATCTCACTACTGAGACGTGAAGCGCATTGACTTCTTATTAAGGCACGCATTGAGTTCAAAATCCTGTCTATCACTCATCGCTGTCTTCAGAACACTGCCCCTCCCCACCTCACCCATTGTTTCACAAAAAAAGCAACGTACGCAGCTTGCACTCCTCCTCCTCCACCTCACATACCATCCCCAGATTCAACAGAAAGAGAGCAGGTGGCTCCAGCTTCATCTTATTGCTCCCACCCTGTGGAACTCCCTACCACCCTGTATCCAAGAAGAACCCTCCTACCTACTCTTTCGTAAAAAAGTAAAAACTGCATTGTTTAATAAATATTCATGAACCTATTGTATGACCTCACCAGAAATGTACTGTCTGATCCTTACAATTGCCTCCTTACTGTAACCGACTCCACCGGAAATGTACTTCTTGCAACTAATACTGTAACGCCTTTACCTGTACTGTACCATTCTGTAGCGCTGTGAGACCCCCGGTTCTTGGGCGCTATCATCAAATATAATAAATAAATAAATAATCAGTGAACATCATCTTCGGCATGTTTGAAGAATCTGAAATAAGCAAATTAGCAGTCGGATGGATAAGTCTAAAACAGTCCTTGTAGGACTCTGACCAAATGATAAGATTGTGGTCTCTACTGTCACTTAGACTGAGATAATTTCAGCTTTACTCCCAATTGCAGCTGAAAAGAGGGGAAGAAGTAGCCCCGTGTACGGGGCAAAAAGTATGTTAAACAGTAAAACACATGAGGTACAGCAAAACAGGTGAACACACGCCAATATACGCCCAAATGTTTGATGTTCTGAAGTGAATTCCCTGAAGTGAAAGTTCATTACCTTGCCAATGATGCTTGAAACCTGGTTATTATAAAGGGTTGCCCAACCTTTGGTAGGCAAAGCAAACTAAATGTGTAGCAAATGTAACGGTGACAACGCAACATCCGTACTTCGATGTAACATAGCAGTGTTCAGTTGCTGGAAACGTTTTTGCAACAGAAATTACAACGGTAAGAAACTTACTATTTCTAAGAGGATGTGCTAATTTGTAGCAATTAACAGAAATATAGACCGAGTGCAATCCTGGTCAAGGCCTTTCACTGCATTTGACTTTAATGGATTGTACAAGAACTGGTAAGGAGATTGTGTGGCAAACAGGGCATTGGAAAAGTGTTCAAAAATGTGTCAGCAATTAAGAAACATCAGCACCCGGCGAGGGTCAATCAGTTTGCAACAAGCGATCTGATTGGCCCTCGCCGGGTCGTTACCAGCCCGACAAGGTCACTGCAATGTCCCTCGATGATCCGGCAGCCATGGAATGTCGTGTAGTCTCTTCTCCCGTTCCATGCAGCCATCTTCTTTGTTTTCTTTTTTTTCTCTCTTTTTAATGGCCGCCATGGAATGGGGGAAGGGACTACATGTAGTCCACTCTCCCATTCCATTGTGGCCATCTTGTTTATTTATTTTTTAGATGGCTGCCTTGGAAAGGGAGAAAGGACTGCGTATCACGTTCAATGGCGGCCATCTTAAAAAAAACAACTGAGAAAAGACAATATTAGTACCCTGTTCTAATGGCACGGGGTACTAATCGCAATAAGCCCCTCACAGTGGGGGGGGGGCATTACAGCTTCTGGTAAATGCCCTGGGGCCTGCGTCAAGGTCCTAGCAACATTACCTGAAGTGGTAATGCACCATCCCCCCGCCCCCCGGCACGGGGCTTATTGCTTTATTAGAGAAGGCTTATAATTCTCCCCTAAGAATTTAAGGATAAGCAATGGCAAATGTGGTCTTTTAAGTAAGCACATTTGGACAATATAAATGGCCGTGAGTTGGAGCATTTAAAACATATGTTACAGGTGAATCTTATGGTTCTGCCTTAAGGAATTTTCAAATCTTTTGTATCCAAAAGTGTATTTTTAAGGAAAAAAGACCAGTAAAGAATCCCTTCCTTGGGGGTTTTGGGGTTATCTCCCTCGAATTGGTCAAAACGTGTTTAGGGAAAAAATAACATTTTACAGAAGGATTTGTGGACTCTTTCTCTGGGCTACCTTTCAAGGTATTTAGTCGAAAGTGGTGAATTTATAAGCACATTAGCCTAATCTATTGTCACAACTTGGAGCATTTGAGGAATACTTTACAGAATGGATTGGGTATTTACTTTGATGTATATTGCAAATCATTTACTCCTGGTAATTACAAATCATTACTTGCAACTTTTTAATAGGCAATATGGCGTGCAATGGCCTTATTCTTCCATTATCCATGTGCCAGAAGGCAAAGTATCCGGCATTTTTTTCCACCAGGATATTGCAGTGATTATGTAACATTTCTGATAATGATGCATTTTGGCATACAATTAAAATGTGACTTTGTCAAATGCAAATTACTTAACAGAAAGGTTGGGCATTCATGCCACTTATTCACTGATTGTGCACGTCCCAGCTTTGCAAAAGTACAGAAGGAGGCATTTTTATTTAGGACACAAACATGGTCATGTTGTTCCATTATTTTGCCCATCAGTGTATACTTGTCAACTGGGCAAAGTATCAGAAAACTGTAATTTATTGACAAAGACAAATCCACGATTATGGGCATTTCTAACATATTATTTGTACAAAAACAATGCCTGTACAAAAACAGGGAATTTAAACTTTTTAATCATGGACAATTGGGTATCCATTTGACTTATTTTCCCCTTATGTACATGCTAGGCTTCTGCCAATAGCCCCATTACAACCTACATGGGAACGCATGATTGATAGCAAGAGTTGCTAAACAGACTGTGTGCCTGTTCCAGCCAGCAGCTCACCTCCCGATGTGGGTCTGCTCCAAGTGGTGTAGTGACTGTAAAATATGTCTGCCCCAATAAGTGTGTATTCTTTGGTGGGTAGGTCTTAATGCTGATTACAGCAGCAATGGCATGTTCTTCATTGGTGTCATGGAAACAGAGGTAGAACTCAAATCTTGGGTGAGGTTAGTTTGGTGTATCTTTAATAGCAGCAGTGCAGGGTGAGCACAGGAAGAGACAGCGCGTAATCCCCAAGCAATCCCACCACTGTTTCCCCATCCGTGTCTAGAGGAGGTCCCAAATATGGCCTGCACTCCAGCCGCCCATGTCGAAATGCCAGAAGAATACTCGCCAAGATATGTGATCATATAGGGAGCAAATGAACCAACAGAGAGCCACGGTGGGGCTCTGTCCAGTGCCCATCAGAGGGACATGTACACCTATTGAAGCGACAATAACTAGACAACCGTGGGCTGCAAGGTACCCACTGAGACAACCATACCAGCAGCTGATACGAAATGAAGATTACTTACAAACAGTCCCTGAAGAGACCCAGAGAGTCTTAAGGGAGGACAGATGGTGACAACAAATGAACATAAACAACGAACAAAAACTGACACACAAGGACTAAAAACAAAGAGTAACGATGTAATGGACATATAAGAAGAAACGATGTTAGCAAACAGAAACGTAACCATGAAGGAAGAAGGAAATATGCGACTAACTGAATGCATGTGAATAGGCTTGGAACGCAAGAAGCTAAGAAAACGGTACTGCTTGCAATGCTTAGTAGGGGAATAGAGCGGCATGCGCCAAGTATATATCTACCTCAATGAAGCACGCTATACAAGTGTGACTCCATTTTGTAAAAGCAGAATTAAGCCGAGGCTGCAAGGGACTAACAAGGCCAAGATTCATATTCCAGCCAAAGCCAAAAGAAAGAGAGGAATCGAAACTCAGTAAGAAGCAGCTCAATGCCTGGGAATTCGAGGTCAACTCCAGGAAGGGAGGAGAGCAGCAACTCTGAAGAGTCGACACTTCAGAGCATAGCAGCCAACCAGTGAAGGTCGAGATAAGGTGGCCCCATGCAGGTGGAGAGGCTATGGAAGAATCAAATACATGAATAAGAGGGAAAATGAAGCAGATTCACGGTGAACAGACACGTGACCAGCCAAGGGTAAAGAAGTACCAACGTCTGTCACCCAGAACCCGAGGATGCCATAACTTTTCCTGATAAGAACTACAGTCTTGAGGCCATCCCTAGCCAACTAATTGACACATAGCCCTAAAGGTACTGATTGATGGAAGGGAGGCAGGGTGAATCATAGGGCACTCCGCATCTGGGTGTCTATTCAGCATGCTGCTAATTAAAGTGGAGATTTATGCCTAGGCGTGTAACCCACCCAATCACAATGGACCAAATAATCTAGGGTCTTATAGCGGGTAGAACCAATAAGACTTCGTAGTTGTACTGATGTCTATCACGAGTGATGTAGTGGGATGGGCATAGACGCCCTCCCGATAAGAACTATCCAATCCGCTTACTCTGTTACCATATTCAGATATAACACCTATACCTAAGTTACCTTTCCGACCAATAGAATTGCATGACAAACTTATGAGTTTAGCTCGTCAACTGATGACGAATTTTGCCCATAAAAGTTGCGGTCTGAATGAAGAATTTGGGAGTTGAAGTGAGACAGGCGATCGCATCATTGATGATTACCATTTGTTTCCCCGTTTTTTGTACTTGTCATTAAACTGACTTCTCTTTGCCAAACTATTAAGTCGTCCTTATTGAAGTGTGTCGGAGTAAGTGAATCCTGCACCCTAACCTCAACAAGGTGCAGCTATCTTGTTTTACAGGCACTAGAGGGTGAGCTCTGACCTATGGGCCCGTCAGAGGATGCTCCGCCCTCCTGTACACGTGCATCAGCAGAGTTTATAACATTCTCACTACTTTGACTTCAAGGCAATAAACAGAAGATTCTATGACCTCACCAGGGAGATTGTCAGTCTTTCCAATTGGTACAATATTCCTCTATGAGGCACCAAGCACATTTAGACAATCAAGGTCACTTTTCCTATCTTCATGATATTACCAACAACGATATGTAGCCTTCATGCAATTAATACCACACTCCTCTATCAGCATTCTTTTAAAATAACTTCTGTTTATGAGATCTGATTGTGTTTTGGCAGTGTAAGAATATTTCTAAATAAGTTCGCTAAGACAGCAGAATACTATGCATGAGCAAAAACAACTACAGTTGTCAAATTTGTATCTCTCCATTATGACTGCAAGCATGTAATATAAAATGAAGAGTCTACGATACATTAGGCCTAGTAATGAAGATAGTTGCCTAGTCTTTCTTAAATCAGTATACTTCTTCCACTTATAGGTAAATGTTTGTACAAATAGAACATTATTTAGCTATATTAATTTACATGTATCTGCCTTTTCCTCCACACTGGGATGGTCAGGCAGCACTAATTTCTTTGTCACAAATATCTGTCTGTCAGTGCCTTGCTAGGACTATATGTATTACATGCCCACATGGGCGAAGAAATGTGGAGGCACCAGTAGACTGTTGCTATTTCTGATTTCAACACCAGTAGTGTCCTCACCCTAGAGCCTGTCTAATCTGCAGCCTTAAGAATCATCTCAGCTGCTCCTCCAGGCACCTTGTGCACTTCAAAAACAGACCTTCTCCCCAACACTTAGCCCACTCTGCTGATGCCTCCACAACATCACGTCTGTCTACCAGAGCAGGCTGATTGGCTAGCCTTCCCTCATATTCCTGACTCGGGCTACACTGCTAGTGCTGTCTCATGTAGGCAGTGCCTCTTTCTACTTGGACTCCACACCATGCCCCAAAGCAACTGATGAGCAACATTTTAGGGTGCCACACACAACACGTTACTTGTGAGCTACACATTGAGCATCACTGGAAACTAACCAGGTCTAAATTGTGTAAAGCACTGTGATGAAAGGTGCTATATGGTTCATGCAAGTGTTTGGCTATGACTATGGATCAGGAATTGCTGAGCAGAATCTGCATTGTAAGAGGTGGTGGTAGAAGCAACCTGCTGCAACCAGTGTTCCTCAGTTAAGCCCTGGAGCATGAATCCACTGCTGTGAAAATAGCCCTGGACTCTCCCAGGCCAAAGGGAATAACACAAACTGCAACCCAGAAAACACGGGGCCCCATAAAACCAAAAGGAGTGGATCTATTGGCCATGGCCCATGAGAAGCTTCAATCATTGGTGGTAGACCCACATTTCCCCATGGATCTATAGCAGCCTGGAGGAAAAACGAAAGCCTGGACATTATTCCAAAGAAGAGTAAACAAGGGCAGCCTGGTGGCTTATTTCATCTATCGCCAAATGAGCCAACAAGAGTGGCACAGGGATATAATGACGAGCCGCATAAGCTGAAACTTGCTTCTCCACAGTGAGGGGACCGAACCCAGAGGCAGCCCTTTACTCACCGCTCCGATTATCCTCAGGTTTTTGGATAAGGAAGTTAGTCCTGCAGATTGTTGGGAACTTCCTTTCAATGGTGTTCGATGCTTTTAAGGCACAGATCATGTTATACGCCCTGTATTTGATAGGTTTTTGCATTTTGAAAGCTGGTTTCTGTGTTTTCATCTTGGACTGGTTTTTAAGGCTGCCACGAAAGGCTCAAGGGGATGAAATGTGCAAAACGCACTTTTAACTTCAGAGTCCAACTAGGACTGTTCCCTGCTGTTTAGCTACAATTTTAACTTTCAACTTTTTACACGTGGAGTCTTCCATTTAGGATGCGGTAAATGAAAGCTACAGTCGTACTCTTTTTTTATATTCACATAGTGATTTATGCATTTGCCAGGTTGGATTATAATGTGGCAAGTATTTTTTTCAGGTCATCTCCATTAAACAGATTATTATTTGAGCTCTTTAAACCCATACATTAAAACCTATTTCTATCATCTAGAGTTGAGAAGATATGTGGTCACGTATATAAGGTGCAGTCTCGGCTGAATTCCTAGCTACCCCTTGTAGATCGAGTCTATGATCCTGGGCAAACTACTTTAACTCACTCTGCTGCATCTGCAAAGACTGGGACACCAGGTATAAGTTAGGTGGTTTGGGGAGGCAGGATGCAAGATACGGGTTTCGTGGGTGGTGGGGAGGCAGGGCTGCAGGTATGAGGTTTGTGTTGTGGGTTTGGGGAGGCAGGGTGCAAGATACGGGTTTCGTGGGTGGTGGGGAGGCAGGGCTGCAGGTATGAGGTTTGTGTTGTGGGTTTGGGGAGGCAGGGTGCAAGAAATGGGTTTTGTGGGTGGTGGGAGGCAGGGCTGCAGGTATGAGGTTTGTGTTGTGGGTTTGGGGAGGTAGGATGCAAGATGTGGGTTGTGTGTCGGTGGGGGGAGGCATGGCTCCAGGTATGAGGTTTGTGTTGTGGGTTTGGGGAGGCAGGGTGCAAGAAATGGGTTTTGTGGGTGGTGGAGAGGCATTGCTCTCGGTATGAGGTTTGTGTTGTGGGTTTGGAGAGGCAGGAGGCCAGCATGTGTCTTTTTCCAGCTCATTTTGAGCTCTTCTAGTCAAGACAGTCTTCCTGGCGCGGCTCTACCCATAATTATATGGCTGCCCACCACACATGCAGTATTTCTAAAAATCTGGATCCATTCCATTCCTGCCATAAGGCCATATAAAATAAGTGGTCTTACATGGTGCCCTTCTGCCAATGGTGGAGACCTCGCTGCCCACTGGTCTGTTAAAAGAGGCATATTGGAGGAGTTAGTCAGAAAGGGGGAATCCAGGTGGGAACACCCTGCGGTGTTGATGGATGCAGGTCGGAAGTACCCGTTACCTGTGTGCCGATATGAAAATCCTGCATTCTTTCTGGTGGGTCAAACAGGCGTGGGACCGCTGTAAGGAGAGCCCCCAGGTGGGGAAGCATTGCTTGACACTGATGCGCTTGTTGATAGGAGGATGGGTAGAGCAGGCAGGTATTGAGCACACTTGACCTGGGGGGTATTCTGAAGGGAGTGAGTGAAGTAGAAGCTTGCAAGATTTTAGTGAGTGGGGAATTAGTAGAGAGGTGAAAGGGTGATTGGGTGGGGGGTTTCACTGGTGAGGGGGTAAAGGGAGGTTACATGCACGAAATGGTGTGTTTCCATGATGTGCTGGGCCCCTTGTTTATGCACTGGGCAAGTACTTGTCGGGAGTATTTTCTATTTCATGGATCCCAGTTCGCTTCTGTACCAGTGGTAATGCCGCGATTAGGTGCTTTGCTGCACCTATCGAATGCAGTAATTTTAAATGCTGCATGCAGTCATTCTGGGGAAAGATCCACCGGCCTTATTATGAGGGTCTCTGAGTCTAGTTGAAAGGAGGTTGTGCATCATCATGAACACATCTGCATAATACATTTACGGGCTCCTCCTTTTATCCGCTAGCCATTCTAATTTGCAAATGTTGTTTCCACAGTTTGAATCAGGAATCACTCTGGATGTGGACCACTAGTATAACATAAGATGAAGTGACATTACGTAACATAAGATAACATATCACATATAACATGGGTACCGACTAGGTGTCATTGCCCATTTGGCCCCGATTAACCATTTTGAACGGTTGAACGAAAAAGACAGTAACCAGAGCAGGCCTGTGCTTTCATCTGTTGTTTTATTCATTTGACTGTCACATCTTTACTACGAAAACTCGTTGATCTTTAATTCACAAATATCCATAACTGAGTTGGGTGTTGTTTGGCCCCAGTTAATATACATAGCTCTCGAATCAGCCAAAGGGTGCTATCGCTATATTGTCCATTATGTTTAAGCAGGTTCAGGGTAACACAGTTCTTGTTCACCGACCTACCGGTCTACATTCAATTGGGCATAGATGAGTCAACTGTTTCCTGAATGCCCTTCTCCAGTAGGTCCAGTTAATCCTGGATACCCACTGTGTATGGCCCCAGCTTTTGCTTCATCTCCTCTGCTTTCTCAAAGATTATTTGGTTGAGGTCCTCTCCATAAGGGGAGACAGCCTGGCTGAACTCCTCGATCCTCTGGTTTACCAGCTTGTTGAGGTCTCCCAAGTAAGGTACTAAACTTTGACGGATGTCCTCTGCATTGTCATTGAGTTTCATGCTGAGTTCTTCCATGTACGGAGTCAGTTTCTCCCTCAGGTCTTCCACGTTTGCAGAGATCTTGGACCTCAGCTCCTCCGTGTTTTTCTTCATCTGGAAAGTCATGAGCTCAAGATGATGGTTGAGTTTATCTTGGACACCTTGGGTGTAAGGAGATAGGCTCTTACGTAGCTCAGCAACGTTCTGGTCAATTTTCACTATGAGTTCATCAGCATACGGGCTCAGGTTCTCCTTCACCTGGTCCACCTTTTCATTGAATTTCTCCTGAAGCTCCTCTGAATATGGGGTGAGGACCTCTTGGAGACTGCCCACATTTTCCTGTAGTTTGGCTTGAATTTTCTGGGCATATGGGAAGAGCTGCTGACGAAGCTCCTCTGCATTCTCCTGGACGCGGGTACGAAGTTCCTCAGCATATGGTGTTAGCTTCAGCTTCAGCTCCTCAATGTTCTTGTTGAGCTGCTGGTGGACCTCGTCGGCGTATGGCGACAGCTTTATGCGGAGCTCCTCCAGCTCCTGGTGAATCTGCGCTTTAAGCTTCTCTGAGTCTTGAGTGAGTTGAGCATGAATGTGGGTGGCGAATGGAAGGATCTGGCTCTTTAAATTTCTGGCATAAACATTGACATTTTGGATGTTGTCTTGAATGATGGTGCTATGGAAAAATAGAGACACAGGCTCAGTTTTCACAGTTCTGCTGAAATATTCTGCATCATATTCTTTACATTGCGAACTCTGACCCAATCCCTTCTTTCCTATCCTATCCATGGCCTTATTAGACCTTGTGTAGGCACTTAAACAATTGATAAAGAAAGAAGAGGAACTGCCATAGAGGCTGAAACCAAGCCCCCCTAAAAGATTGGGAAGGTAGTAAATAGCAATTTAGTAGAGCGGAGAGTCCCACAGAAGCTCAATATCCCAAAAGAGAGGTCATTGGTAGGTGGGGTCAACATTTTCACTCCCAGAGCAGAATTGGCGGACCCCACATGATTCCACTCTACCGCAAAGCAGACATTTTAGAATGTTGCTCTGACTTCTGCCAGCAGAGGGTCTGTGCAAATATGAATGCACAGCAGCCCTGACATGGTCCCTGAAGTGCTCTGCCACATGATTG
Source organism: Ambystoma mexicanum (assembly GCF_040938575.1). NCBI lineage: Eukaryota > Metazoa > Chordata > Amphibia > Caudata > Ambystomatidae > Ambystoma > Ambystoma mexicanum. The sequence goes on from NC_090931.1 coordinate 200,771,755, forward strand.
GCGGGAATACTGGCCATTCTGGCCAATGAGAGCACACAGAACATTCTGGCCCTCTGAATTGGACCCAGAAATGAGAGACCAATGTGGCCTGAAATCCAAGTCTGGAATGTGGTAGTGGGCAGATCGAACACCCAATGCACAACTGCATTACACAGTAAGAGAAATTAGTCTTACGCCTACCCCCACTCATCCGAGCATGTGCAGGGACCCAGAGGGAGTATATGTTAAAGACGACAGGCCTGGGTCAAAGGTTGGATACCAGTAAAAAGCAATGAGAGGCATTTTAGATGGCCCTGTAACTACCAGTCAGAACATGACAAGTTTTAATATTTAAAGATTGTACAGGTGATAGCTTACCTTATGATTGCGAGGCCGATGTGTCAATGTTGGGCCTTACGGTGTGACACGTCACAAGGGTGCTTTGGGCAGAGATGTCTACTAAGGCTTTGCCAAAGGGCTACATATAATGAGGCTTGGCACAGCACTATCTGATAATCACGCTGGCACATGTATATCTAAGTACAAGGCTGGGCACCAATTCCTCAAACATTAATATCTGACTGAGAGATATCTAACGAAGTGTCTAACGAAGTGTCTTAGCAGAGAGAGATATAATAATGAGATTTGTTAAAGAGGTATCTCAAATCAACACTTGCCACAGGGATATAAGGCAACAAGGTTTAGCAATGAGATATTTCACAATTAGGAATGTCTAGCAGTCACATGTGTTGCAAAGATTTCTAGCCGAGATAACTAACCATGAGGGGGGCACTGGGGTATTTATCACGTGGCTTGGCACTAAGATAACTAACGAGGCATTGCATAGGAATATCTAACAGGATGACCTGGACTAGGATTGGGCCTGTGAAAATTATGTCTCACCATATCCTAATGTTACACATCAGAGCAGTGCTCATGTTACTGACCTTCAGAGAAGATCACATGCAGACCTAGGCAGCAGGCACAGCCAACATGTGGCCGACTATGACCCAGACATGAGAAGGTGCAGGTCAGCGATGATCTCGCAATCACTAACTGCAACTCTACTTGTGTTATCTTCTTAAGAAGGATGAATGGCTGAGTGATTCCTACCCTGATTTGAATTTGGGACCTACAGATTACACAGGGTTTGCTGCAGCAGGTGCATTAACCTACTGAGATATTTTACTGCAGAGGGGTTAATGTGCTGTAGTATTTGGATAAGATTTTGTCGATGCACATCGGTCTATTTCCTCTGGCACTCACTCCCCCAGCCTCGCCTTAAACCCTTCCTTACCCCACCCCTTTCTCTTCCTTCCTACAGCCTTACATTTTTTCAAAGGTGTCCATTCAATTTCTTAGATTGTTAGTCAACTAAAACCACTCAAAACCTTTCCCAAAACTTCAGAACTTCTCATGGAGACTCATGGTTCTGAAATGAACTTCCGGAGAATCGGGTGGTAAGAAAAACTTTGGAATCAGTGAACCAACCGGAATTTCAGTTGAAACGTATGGGGACCCACAAGTCAATTTGTAAAAGGTTTGCTTAGCCCTGATAGGGAGATCTGACAGTGAGACTTCAGATAGAGATATTTTAAAATGAGGTCTGACAAAGGAATATCGAACAATGAGGCAGTTGGATATCCAGCAATTTGATGTGGGTCAGAGATGCAAAAGACATACAATAAAAGGGGAAGTTTCCCAGCAGGGCTTGACCGGGGCATATCTAACCATGAGTCTCTGGAAAGAGATTTCCAGCAATGGGGCTTGGTGGAAGGCTTCACCCTTTGGGGTCTCGGGACTTCAGTGACTTCCTATGTAAATTGGGGTGCATTCCTATCCCCTACAGCAACGGGTTAATAACAACGGGGCCTAAAAGCAGATGAACTTGGTGGATGTCAACTATGAGGGCTTTCTGAAGGATTTCTAGTAATAAGTTTGTGGCAACATTTCTAACCATTGGGATTGGCAGGGGGAGTTCAAGGAGTAGTGGTTGGTGGATGGAAGTCTAACATTCAGAATTAGTGGAAGAATTTCCAAGACAGTGGCTTTTTGGAAGGATACCCGACAATGATGCTTAGTGGAAGGCCATCAAGAGCTTGGTGAAAGGATGGTTAGGGAAATGACCTGGCAGAGGGGAAACCTTACAGCTGAGCTCACAGAGGGATTTCTAACAGGGGGCTTTTACGCTGGATAGTTGGAGTTGTACGATTGGACCGTGCTTACTTTAACTGGTTGCTGATTTCAGATTGCTGAATCTCTTCCACCGTCCCCTTGGCGTTGCTGCTCAGCTCATGCAAATAGTCCCAGAAGGCTTCTGAGGCCTGGTCAGTGCTCGCGTCTGCTCGCGACCCTGTTGTTACGGTTGAGAAAAAAAACAAAATAAATGTACAAAATGAAGATTGATACACAATATTTTTTTTATCAAGCCGCCTTGCTTGTAGGTGCCCTTTTCAGTAACATAAAAGTGTGTGTATACATCACATAGAGTGTTTCTTACACATAGCATTCAGTTACCTAGTTTTGATTGGGTTGTAGCAGCAATGGAGTGAAATGGACCAATGGGATCCAGCGTGCAGGATGCCCTTATTGGTGAAAATGAGAGCACAGTGGAATTCCCCAATAAAACTGGTGCTGTGGGGGGTGCAACGGGACAACCGGGTTCTGCATTTGAGGAGAACATTCTAAAGGCCTCATTGGGAATCTGGTGAAATGGTCACCAAACTCGTTTACCATTAAAGCATGCCGTAACAGGACGGGTCTGCATGATTCTGAGTAACACTGACCCTTCAGTTATTCACCATAGGGGAAATACTACACTTTCACATGCAGTATCACCACACAAAGTAATACATTTACTCCAAATGGAAAAGATTGGTTTTATTTCTGAAATCTAGAATTTGTTGGAGTGGTAAAACAATCAGTATTATAAAATACCGGCTGGTTTACCACCACAGCCAAATTAGTAATGACGCCCCCAGCCTACTGCAGGGTGTGCAGTGCAGATGCTGCATTTAACATCTGGCTTGCGACTCATGGAGATTCCTTTGAGAACCCATGACAGCAAGTCCAAGATGGCGATCAGATTACACAGCTGGCGCCTATAGGCTGAACCAACATTTACTCCTCTCGGGAGCCTCCTCTGTCATTGGTTACCAGTATAAATTATGCAAAACTATAAACGGAGATCCTGTTGAAGATGGCGAACATTCCAAGTCCAATGCATCACTCCAGAAGCAATACTCTGGGAGGGCACAGGGTAAGCGCCCCAGCGGCACAGAGCTCCTTGCCACAGTACACCAGGGAGCATCTGGGAAGGTATTCACTACTCCATCTGAGCCTGCGCTATTCCTGAACTGCCCTCTGCCAGAGGGGCAGGGATTGGCCTAGGCAGGGGCAGCATGGGGCAGCATGGGGCAGCATGGGGCAGCATGGAGCAATGGGTCCTGAGTCCAAGTGGGCAGGGGTGATGGGTGATGCTAATATTTTCACCCCTCCTATTCATGTGATCATTTTCTAGGTGCCTGGCAGCCCCATGCTGGGCTCTTCAGCCCACCCTCCTCTTCTTCTGATCTTCAAACTGGGGGTCCATTTAAATGCAATGACGCAACAGGTGCCTACAGCTGTGTGCCACCAGCAGCCTTTGCTGCATTGTTCTCGCTTATTTTCAATGTATCCGTTAATCTCCTCTATAACATCTGGAAGAATTCATGCATTTTTTGAATGAATCTGTCAACTTCTCAAGTCTTAATTCAGAGTGTAGAGCTCCCAGGTGTCCCCTTGCCACACATGAGAAGGCCCTCAAGCAGGCCACCCAGTTTATAGTGACTTTACTCTCGCAACAAAACAGTGCAAAAGGTTGCACTTTCTAAATGTGAAGCACAATGTGTGAATTGACACTAAATAGGTGCAAAATATAGTATTTACCATCTGACATTGAATAGAATTAGCATGATCGGCGAATCTGTGTTAATTTCTAATAGACAGTGCCCCGGCACCAGTGGCCCAGAATGGCCCACCTCGAGGAACTCCCTGTGCTAGAAGTTTCTGTTTGCATTAGAGATGGAATTCTGTAAATCTTTCTTTTTCTTCCCCCGAAATTTGGAAATTGAAGATTGGTCATTGCCTGTTCTCTTTTTCTTAGAACTCTGTGACTTGTAGTTTTCCTAATTTTTAAATGGGAAAGAAAAAAACTACAAAGTACCAGAATGTAAAGGAAAATACTGACGTGAAAGACCTTCTCAGACAGGACAAGGGTAACATTGAGCGCCCTGACTTTGCTTCCTTCCTTCCTTGCAATGGACATTTCAATTCCTAGAATAAAACAGGTCAGTTGCTAATGTTTTAATCCACCAATGTTAATGCAGCGCCTTTTCGATATCTATGCCCTTATTTACACTCATGTGTCCTCCTGAAGTGAACCGTGCTTGCTTTGCCTGACATGTTCCTATGTTAACTTCTTGTATTTTGTCAGGTTCATTTATATGGACTACAGAAAGAAGTTGTGCATTTGGAGGGGAGCGGCCAGTAGACACTTGTGACCGGTACTTTATATATGGGCGCCAATGTGTGATTTGAATATTTGACATAATGCCCTGTGCAATCATGTACATGCAAAGTATATAGTTATACGCATCTCTTTGTTGTCTTATTTACGTGCATGAATTACTAAACTGTCCAATATCCCTTTCAACTCATTTGCATACCCAGAATGCATTGCCCATCCGGCTCTTAACTCGAGGTGAACTTTCAGTGATGGCCACTGGGTGGCGTTGTACTGTGCGTGACTGGGCTCAATGGCTTAATCTACTTTCATGAAGCAAAATTAAGAATTTCACCTACTCTCAGCCATGTGGACTTTGTGACAGGTAATATTAAAGGGATCCCTTCAGCCATTTGGAGATTGCAAGACAGGCCGTTCATCTGCCCACCCTATAGTTTTTAACACTTTATTTTCATATGCTCTGGATCTGTTGCTCATGTCTGGACTCAGCTGTACTCTAATGTGTTTGGATGGAGACTGGCACTTGTCAGGAGCTGCTTTTGTTGTATTCCTGAAGGGATAGCAGCTCACACAATCCAACTGGTCCAAGACTACATGGAACAGTAACTGCTTGCTTCTGGACTCAGCATGGATCCATATAACGCCTAAAGACGTTGCCAGAGTCCAATATTGGAGGAAGTATTACAGAAAGCTGCGCGTGGACTGATCATCTGCAATGGGAATTGTATTAACCTAATCAAAGGGGATCCCAAATACCAGGCTTGTTTTTATCAAATATTTAAAAGGAAGAGATGTGGTGAATTGGGTGCGTTACCCACAGTGTGGGCTCAGGAGACATATGTTATAAACCCAACGTCCCCGTTTTGCCTAAATATTATTATCCTGGGCACATCTCTGCCTCTGCCTCTCTCTCTCTCTCCCTCTTTCTCTCTCTCTCTTTCTCTCTCTCCCTTTCTCTCACTCAGTTCCATTAACTTCTAAAAGTTGGTAGACTTGGAAAGAGATTCAGCACCAGTGTTAAGCGCAATGTAAGTAAAAGCAGAATTGACGGAAGTCCAAGGACATTTTTTTACCTGTAATGGCCAGGATGGCCAACACGACAGCATTGACCTTCACCAACATCTTGATCTTCCAAGGCAGATTCAGGAATCTAGAAACTGTAAAAGGAATCCGGAAGTTAATGCAGCAGCAGTGAGGAATCAGAATGTTAATGACAGATCCTGAGAAATAAGGCCTGGGTCTAGTGGACAATTGGCCACCACTGACACTGATTGGAATCCCAAGTTCCACCTGAACGTGGCCATGTGGCCACCACGCTGCAGTGCAACAGCCACTCAGCATGGGGGCCAGTAGACCATACTGACGGCTAGATCTATTCACAGGGCGGTCCTCACTCGGAGCATCATTGAGCTTCACTGTCCACGGCTCGGGCTATTCCCAGTGGATTCTCCTTGTGATCCTCACCACAGAGTTACAGATCCAGGATCCCCTGCATGCAGGCCAGGAACCTCGGGAAGGGTCTATGAGGATTATGGCATTCGTGGGGAGAATCTACGTTTTTGTTCCAGTTTACAAAGCGGAAGGTCTTCATTTCCTCCTCCCTCGCTCTCCCTGCTGAAGCTGAGGCCGTACGCACCCCTGTGCCCTCAAGCAAGCCATTTATGAAGCCCCACATGGACTCACAAATGGTGTTCCTGGTTGGGTGGTTTCACGTAGGGCCCTGTATAGTATATGGTGTTGTGAGACTATGAATTACTTTGGTTGCCCTACCTATGCACCTACTGCAAAAGGATCAAGTTCAGCTTTAAGAAGAGCAGTGTCTCAAACGCCATCTTAGTTTCTCACCCCTCCAACTAGACTGTCCCTGGTCCCCTCCCACCCCTGTGCCCAACCATCCCATCAGCGCAGTGTCTCTGGGGCTCGGATGTCCACAGAACCCCCAGCCACTTCGCCCAAACCCCCATCACTGCAATGTCGATGGCACCTAGCTACCCTTGTCTTCCTTCCCAGGAAGGACAGCTCAGGGGCAATGCTCTGGTCTTGTAAACAAAACTACACTGAGCAGCACAGGTTCGGTACCCAGTGCCAGTACTGTGCTCAGAGGCTGGAATCCGGCATGAAGTGCAATATAAAAAAACATTTTCATTTGAATTTCTTATTTTCCTCCATACTGCTTGTCTAACATCCTCCACCCTCCCCCATCCTTTTCCCCTGGGGCCCCAAATACCACTTAAAGCCCCACAGCCCCTGTTCCTCGCCTCCCTTCGCAGCAGCAGTGCATCCTGTTTCCTCCAGGTGCCCCCAGGGACGCCCCTTGCAGCCTTACCTCTGCTCACTCTGCCCTGTAGGCCTGCAGCTGATGCCAACGCTGGTGTGCCGCTGGTATTTATGTAGGAGACCGGAGCCTGGTTTCGGGGCGTGGCACCTGCTGACACGAGGGAAGGTGGCACCTTTGGAGTCCAGGCACCGCCTGGTGGCCTCTGCGGGCACAGCCTTATCTGATGGCGGTGATGGTGACCTCAGCAGGTGATGCTGGCATGAGTTAGTCACCCGCTGAAGCTGATGGCGGGCTACTGGCCCGCTCTGTCTAAAGTCCCCTGTTCTCCCCTGGGTGTCTCTGTTAACCCTTCATGGGTGCACGCTCTTCTTAGACAGGCTATGGTCATGTGCATGCATTGCCACAACGAATCTGACAAGGGGGTGGGGTGGAGGAGGTACTGGCAGGTAAACTTGACAGACTGAGTAGGTGGTCAGTGTGGCTGCCACTTGCCCACTAAGACTCGTGTAAAACCATGTAGTGCTATGATAAGTGCTTCCTAAACTGCACCAGTCACCACCGCAGGAGGCCATCGTGCCAAGGCTTTAGCAGAGAGTGGCTATTGCCGCCCTGGCAGGGGCATCCAGGCGTGTCATTGCCTTTGGCATGAACAGGGCCCTGATAAAGCTGGCAAGGCCTTAGTATCTGGTTACTGACCCGGGTGGGGCAGTTTTCTAATGCACATCTTGCGGATCCGTAATGAAGAGCTACCAACAAATGACCTGATTCTCATGGTGTGCCCAGCGGTTCACCCTGCAACTCCCCCACTTCTAATGTATCGCCCACTGAAGGGGGCAGCAATGAGTCGTCCCTGCCAGCATTCGAACCTGCGACTGCAGGTGGCACCCAGCTCACTGAAGCCAGTGCTTAGCTCACTGACGCAGTGTCTGGGCTTTTAGGAGCAGGGCATAGCTCCTGGACACCCACGTTTCCCGGATTCTTTGCTATTGACGTCTCTTTTACGCTCCCTGAAACATGCATTCCAGGCGAGTAATCAAGGAGCGGGTCATGGTAGCGCGGGCCCCGCTGGCACCATTCATGCCCAGGCTGCGGGAGGTGGCGTGGAGCCAAAAAAGGGGCAAAAGACCACACGAAAAAGACAAAAAACAGGGGCCACGGGGGTGTCCCGTGCTTAATGGAGAGGGGCACAATAAAAGGGATGGACAATGGCATGTCCACCAAGTAGGCACAGCAGATTGGGCAAGTGATGCCTGACCACAAAAAACTACCATTGGCAAGGCCATCAGTTTGGGCTTTTGTGTGGGTATGGGATAGACATTTGCTTGGCACTGACATACTGGTACTACCTGGCCATCAGATTGCAACAGATGTAAAAAGGCGTGATTAGCTGGGCATATGATGCAGTATTTTTTTATTTTATCTTATTTTTATGCTTAGGTTGCGCCGGACCCCGCAGGCATCAGGGTGCAGAAAGAAAGCGGCTTAAGCTTAATCGAACAAGGCGGTGTTCAGTTGCTTCCTGAAAATGTGAGGGTTACTAATGGTGCGTAGGGTGCTGGGGAGTTTATTCCAAGCCAATGCGGCCTGTATCGGAAAAGAGCGACCCCCTCCTCGTACTCGCTTGCTCCTAGGGCAAATCAGACGCATCGTGTCCCACATCGTGCCACTCTAGCCAGGTTTGAATGGTAATGCCCTCCTGGATATGTTGTGCTGCTTGTACATAGAGACATTTGTGAACAATGGTAAGTATTTTAAAGCAGATTCTCTCTTTTACTGGCAGCCAATGTAGATCTCTTCTACGAACGGAGATGGATTCACACCTGGGGATTTTTTTTACATTTCTTCCTGCATTGTTCTCTAGGATCTGTTACTTTTCCACATATCCTTTGTTTGCACCAGCCAGTAGAGCAATACAATAGTCAACCCTTGGTGTTATGATGGCCTGAACCAATGTAGCACAATTTATTTCTGAGACATATGGTTTAAGCAATCTCGACAAACGAAGATGGTATGGTACTGTGGTTTGTTAACGGCACTGTTCACATGAGCGGCCATGCTCATAGAAGATTCCAAGGGTACCCCCAGGGTTTTAACCCTGGCAATGATTTGAATAAAATGCTTTTCAATGTTAAAAGCAGTGCATTGCACATTAAGCTTGGGATGAACCAAAGATTAAAAACGCTGTTTTATTTCCATTGAAGCACGTACCATTAGATGTCATCCAATTTTGTATTGTGCCATAGATAAGGGAGAGTCTTTGCACAACTTTTTCATACTCTCCACGCAATGCCATGATGAGCTGAGTGTCATCAGTGTAGTTACTAAAGCGAACTCCCAATTTGTCTAGAAGGTCACATAACGGCCGACAATACATATTAAATAAAGCTGGAGAGATACATGCACCCCAGGGGACCCCACATTCCAGTGATTCTAGTCCAGGATGAGCGGTTCCCCAAACAATTCTTGATCGGCTGTTGCTCAAAAATGAACTAATCCAGCAGACTACATCTTGCGAGCAATTGCCTAGGCTTTTCAGCCTTTTGGAGTAGTTTACCATGGTCCACAATGGGCCAGTACCTGGCCTAACAACCCAAGCCAAAACTATGACTTTGTCATTGCTTGATTGTAACATGACTTTAGTGCATAGAGCAGATATGAATAAAGTGGCTGAAGGCATGCTTGCTTCAGACATTTCATTGCTCCACATTTACAGCTGCAATTAAGCCATTAACTCTCAGCATACTGCTTCGAAATAACACTGGCAGGCTAAAGTTGGATGTTACTGCTTTGTAGAAGGGGCTCAAACAGATTCCAGGAGAATGTGTGTTCGATAGAGAGGGGCAGATAGTGGGTGAGAATCGCCATAGGGATTAGCATGGCCATGGGCAGTCAATGTGTGGGTAAATAACCAAACTACACCCACAAGCTCTGTGCCCCTACTCACATGTCATCTCCTCTCTACATGTACTCCAATGCAATAGTTTTGGCTTATATTTGGGGCTTAAACGCCTCCTACCAGCCAAAACTAAAAGGAAAGAATTGTGCTATGAGTGGTGCTGGTGGCATTGCAGGGTGAGAAGATAAAGAGGAGAGTGAGGCTCGGGGATGTAGGAAGGCCAAGGAACAACAGCTGGAGGGAGGCTCAAGGTAGGACCGAAAGGGTGGGGCTGGCAAGATGATCAGGGGCCGCGCAAAGATCCGCTGTGGTAAACTGGCCCCGCCAAACCGTGCAAACAGGCTGATTTCTGTCTCTGTGAATACAGGATCAGCGCAGACCCTTTCGTGGCTGATAACAAGCAGGGTGTATCCTTCCGCTTACTGCGTCCCCACAGAGGGCCACCACCTGTGGGGAAAGGGCCACAATTAACTATGTATCAAAGCACATTGCTGAGGAAACCTCAAAAGCCAGTCCTTAGTATGTCCTTTTCATACACATGCAGCAAACCAGGCCCATCCAGACACCAGAGACTCACCCAGGTCCCCAGCTCTGTCTTTTCTCTGATACTATGATTGTTCCCCTGTCCCAGCCCTGTGCAGTGCAGTTACTGATTGTCCCAACCACTGCGGTGGGAGACAGGTCTGCTTTCACCACTTTCACCACTGTTTCTATGAAGAATTCCCTGGCGCTACTCCTGGTCTCACCAAATGAAAGCCCAGCTTCTTAAGCCTAGTGGCACCCCTCCCACCCCCACTATCCGTACAATAGATATAGCCCTCTTTAATTTAGCATTGAGCTTAGCTTCTTGTCATCCCTAGCATTCCATTGGCTCCGCAGGGAGCATTTCAACATTCCCCTTGCTCTCCACGCTGCACCCCAACATTCTCTGATGCACTAAGTAGGTGCCCCTGAGTCATGAAGAGGGATTTGAAAGAGCTATGGAATTTCCAGGAGCTGTGGAAGGTCAAAGGGGGTCATGCAGCCCCTGCTGTGTTTCCAGGTTGGTTCTTTTCTTGGTGATGGGAGAGCTTAGGGGTGGTCTGGCAGCCGCAGTCCTCAGATCCGCGTGACTAGTTTCTCCCAGTCAAACTCGAGGACCTTTTTAAGTTCTTTACATCTTTTTTTGCTTCTGGGGAATGGCAGCAAATGACACGCTCCAGCCCACTGCTTATCACAGGCCCACTGGGGCCTGAGGCGGCCTGAATCTCTTGCTCTTTTCTCGGCGAATCTCCTCTCGAGTTTAGCTGCCAATGTAATCGTTTCTTCTTGATTAGAGAGGGTTGGGCATCGCGGCTTCTAAGCGCTGCTCTTCAGTGGTTCCAAGCCATTCGTCTCCAACAGTAGACCACTTCAAGGGATCCAGAGATGGGGCAGAAAGTCCCACATCTCCTGGAGATTGATGCAGGAAGCAGGCAGTGCTACCTTGCAAGCAGTCTTCCATGTCAAGGGACTTAGGCCATATTGCAGCTCCTTAGCTTGGAAAGAAGGCTTGTCCACAAAGAGTGTTCAAGCTTAGTGGCCCACAGCTCAGTCCTTTAAAGGGACATCACCTGCCTTCATGGGTGACATGTCAAGCCCCTAAAGTCACTCATTAGACTCTTTGAGACCTGAAGCTACAAACGTTGTCACAATAACATTAAGAAACGTGTTGTGATATTTGCCTAATGAAGCCCACTTAATGCATCCAATTTCCTCCCAAGGAAGATGGCTATCTGCAGTGCCTTTTCAACCAAATGTTACTCCAAGCTTGGCATCTCCTGTTGGCGTATTATAGAGAACATTGGCACCTCTGCCCCAGGAGCTGTAGAGGCTCCCGGCGGGCAGACTAGAGTCTCTGTTGTAAGAGTTTGGGAGATGTCACATATGAGCGGGATTTCACACAGTCTAACTTCCAAAGCTAACTAAAGCCTACTCTGCTAGCCCAGAGCTGCCACCTCTGTGGAACATTACTAAAAACTGCAAGCTCCCTCTTCAAACGTCATCAAATAAAGGCATTTCTAGTGAACTCCTTGGCTTGCAATAAGAGTTTCTCCTATTCATCAAAGACCTTATGATTTGAAGTTTAATATACTGCCAATGAAATTCATTTTTATATGAATATATATCTGCTACCCATATGAAAGACAGTTCTTGAACAGTTTACAGAGTCTGGTACGAGACACACCTGAACCCATTAAGGTAAGGATAAGTAAAAATAAATTAAACAGAACACTGACTAAAAATGTTAATAAAATAGGCATGCACTGGCACAATTAAGATTTCAGATAAAAAATAAAAAATAAAATATGCAGTGAATTAGAAAGAGGTTTGAGGTAAAAAGAAACATTCTGGATTTGCCAGCTTGAAAGCTTTTACCAAACGGGCATAATGACATGATTGATTATAAGTGTTGTCTCTGAAATATTATTACCCTAGTGGTCGGAGAAGGAGTAGGCAAAAAGAGCACGATGGTGGGATTTCCCCCAGGAAGGGAGTGGTGAGGTGCTGATATGATATACGCATTCATCCTGATCACGTCATGAGGGATGGAGAGCATTAGGCAGCGATATAAGAATCATATCATCTCTGATAGAACCTTGCGATACTGCACAATGCACTCACGGTGGCCGATGATGAACTCCAGGTGTGGACTTGACAGCTACTGAGCTTATGGCCCTTTAGGAACGTGCATTCAATGGACGGGTTCACAGAATAACTCTGAGTCCAAATAACCGAACCAACTCAGGAAGATGGCAAAGTACTGTTTTTATGAACAATTATCTAAAACAGGGAGTTACAACGAACATCAACATAGGTACGCTCGATTTCTCTCAACGATCTCTCCATAAAACAAGATTATATACTCAGAATACCTCAGAGGTGATGTCATACTACATGGCAAATAATGAAAAAAACTACTGGGAGTCGGGATAGGCTTAAGAGGAACATCTAAGTACACATTATAAAGGAACTAGGATTGTAATTGGCTGCCCACTGTCAGGAGGACAATATATACCTACCTCTAAAACATGTAATCTTCAAAAACATCAAGTACACGGTGTCTGATTGGTCTTTAAACTATAAGGTCCTTTTTTATATGGACCACTACAATTGGTTGGCACGCTTATGTCATGTCTGGAACATTCGGTTCATGTAGCAGCACATAAGCCAAGACCCAGGTGCAAGGAGATGGGCCTGACTCTACCTCCCCACCCAATTAGCACCTCATCTCTCATCACCCAAGCCTTCTGCCATGAAGATTGTATTTCAACCTGGCCTTGAAAAGTATCCTTGTCTCTGGTAATACATGGGAGTGCGAGCACTTGTTCTAGGACTCCAAGTTAGACTCTAATTCATCCATGGCTCACGTGACAGGAGACCACAATTTGGTCAATTTTGCAGGTTTTAAATGTCTTAAATGAATACATCTTAGCACTTTTGGTGTTCTTTCTTTGCACCTTAACAAGGGATGATTCATCCTTCGCACGTTCACTCCTTTCCAGAATAAATAGCAGACTTTGGCTGCTTCAATCTTCACCTCAGGCCAGACAACCCCACCATGCAGCTTCATGATTTCAGCTTATTCTTGCTGTGACACAATTCTCCCTTTCTTCTTCATGGATCCTGGTTTACTAAAATTCATGATACCGATGTCCAGCTCCTATACAATGGCGGCTCTGCCTGCATTCTATTCACTACATGTAGCCCGCTTCTATGATGACTTAGTCTACCTTGCATTTCAGCATCTGTACAATTATTGATCGGTTGATTCTCTTTGTGCATGTGTAATCTTCTTTTTCATATTTAAGAGTTCACTCGATTCTTTACTTCGTCATTAGTTTCTATAGGATCCATAAATCCTCCTCAGCCAATATCCTGAGACGTCGTTCATACTCTCTTATGATATCACAGACATCTTTCCTTGCTCGTTTTATATTCCTTTAGGGAGTACCTCCCTCAGATTATCATCTCTTCGGGGATACATTCAATATGCTTGTCTCAATGGGTATCTTTTTTCGAATATACGCTGTGGTATTGGCAAAAATGTTGGTGTCAAACACAGCACAATCTCATGCTTCCAACATAAAGGAGGTAGGGGGCGGGATTTCCTGCAAGGCATGCAGCTGTTCCTCTACATTCCCCCCTCTGGTCAAGTCCTCGACCACCTCCTCAATCATTTCCACATCCTGGTATTTTCTTTTGAAGAAGTGTTTCTTTGGAGTCCATACCTTCATCACCCCCCTTAAGGTGCTGGCTGATTTAACATGTTCATCTATGCTCAAGGTCATATAATTACATTGTCCATTTGGAGTACAACAGACTCATCATCCCATGTGCTTCCTGTGATTCTTCGGATCCAGGAACTTTGTTCCTTCAGGTGCTACGATGCTGGCCTCTATATATCTTCTGACAGCTTCATCAGTCAGCTCCTTGGCGTTATGTTCAGGTTCTATATCGATCATGACTTTCATTCCTACCACCTTTTTGCTGTTTTCTTGCATTGGGCAATAGCTATTCTGATCACACAGAATCCAAACATCACCAGCACTAATATTACTCCAAGTATCTTTAACATATTTGCCAACCACTGTGGAATCCACGAGAACAGGGAGGCAAACCAACATCTTCAATGTCATCTGTCTCATCTTCCATCTTGGTATGCAGGTCTGTCAACAATGTTATGGCCTCTGTCAAGGTTCCATTGTGCTCACGGTGAGAAGGTGAGAATGTGCAACATGATGGCCTGATTTTGGTGCTAATTCATCCTTCCATCGCTGTGATCATATCAACGACATATCTGTTCTGGAGGGTCATCTGTCGTATGGCCCTCAGTTCTTCCTTGATAGCATTGAATCCCTTCATGGTAGCATTGATTGTCTGCAGAAGCTGCCATCTGGTGATCTGCAGCCAGTTGGCGTTTGCTACTGTTTGGATCTCAGGCATGAATAGAGTCGTAAATATTGTGTCAGTCTTGATGAACAACATGTGCTCCTCAGGAATTGAATCATACGCTTTTATTGATTTGGCTAAGAAATAATTCTCTCTTCTTGTCTGACAGAGAAGGTCAAGTGATCTTCTTTTACTCAAATGGGCATCCACTTTTGGAAATTCACCAATGTTCAGGTCACGTTGAGGAATCACTAATGCTGGAACATGGATGAGCACCAAAGAATATACTCTGCCCCAATCCTTGGGCAACTTCATGTAAGCTCTAGATCCACAAGCCCAATATCGGTCCATAAGCACGGCTGTCCCTTCTCCCATCCTAGGAACGTCAAATGTGGTGTTGCATTCTTTATTATGTCCCACAAGATTCTTTCTGTGTCTTCGGAAGCACAGTGTCCCATTAACCAGTGGGATTACAACCATGGGCATGATTCGTCTTCTACCCATGTCAGTAGTTTGGAGGGTTTGGCCCATGACTTTAAACATCTTTCATTCACTTTCTACAACTCCTGTATGTAATCTGTTTTCAGCAGGTGAGCACAATGCACAGTGCATTATTCCTTCTTCCCATCCCTTCTTGGAATTCACTTGTCTATAGATCAATAATTGAGTTTGTTCGCAACATCCAGATGATCCAGCTATTTCTGTCACATCAGGGCAATTCATTCTCTACATTTTTACAGTGATAACCTCATCCTGCCCTGCAGCAGGATACACAAGCATCTTGTTCTTCCATCCAGGCTCCTTTTCCATTTGTAGCATTTTGATAAAGTGATGCTGGTATGGAAACGACCATTTTGATCTCCATCGCAAGGTCTTCCAGCTTCCTTGAAATTGTCTTTGAGTTGTACATGTTGCAAGATGACTGAGGCACTTTACATTGTGCTCTAGAACCTCTCTGACAATTAAAGTTTGTACTGTATTCATGGCATAAGGGATAAGAGAGCAGACGTAGCAACCTTCCTTAGGTGCTTTGTCCCCCACTTTTCTCATGTGTTGGTACTACATGTTATTCCCCAGGTGAGCTATGTTATCTAGATCGGTATTAATCCCTTGACTATCTTCCTCTGCATCACTTTTATGTCTCCCAAAATCTGTATAGTAATCGTAGATTAAATCAAAAGTAGTTTTCACAGTAGGGAGAACCATAGGGACTTCTCCTTCAGTGGAAGTACTAACATGATAGAGACTGTGATAGATGAGGAACAGAAACACAAAGAGAACAATCATGCATGAGAACATAGGCATCCATCTCTCACACCACCCTAATGTTTGCTGCACTTGTTCATTTTCTGGAACCGTGCCACTCTCTTCATTAAACATTTCTAATATAATCATCAAGTTCCTTTATGTTTGTAACTGTAAAATCTGTTCAATTATAGCAATAAGGAGTTTTCTTATCACTGTGCTGTTTTTAGGATCCTGAAAGAAAGTGTGAATATTAATGTCTCTTCCAACAAGAGCAGGGTAAGACTGAAGTATGACCACAAAGACAGCTAGCACAAGCCGATGAACATCACTATCGACAGGTGCCATATGTTTAATCACTTAAAACAAATATCCTCCACGAAATGAATCTGGATAATGATCTTGTTTCCAATTTCTGATCAAGAACTGACGCTTAGGCATAACTCTGATGCATTATTTTCTGCTTCAATATGTATTTCTAAACGTTCATTTAAAATTTCCTGGAATTCTCTGCAAGTCTTTTCACTCTCCGCTAAAATATCTATAAGGAGTGTCTTATTGAATTCCAGTCCAAATAAAACATGTATTCATCACTCGTTGTTTTATCGCCCTTCTCCTTGGTCATCGATCGGGTCTGCACATGAGGAAATTCTTCTTCTTGTCTTGCTTCTGGATCAGCAACGGTGGGGGGGAAGGTCTTTCCTTTATAGATCTTCACATCGCCCATGTGTAGTCAAGCTCTTCTTCCCTATACTCTAATAGCAGAAGGGAACACTTCTTCAATGATAAAAGGGCCATGAAAACGTGGCTCATGCCACCTTCTGGTAAAATGTTTAATTAAAACTAGGTCCCCAACATAAAACTTAGGTGGTGGTAATAAATTGCTTGGATTGGTTGACAAATTATCTTCTTTCATGATCTTAGACCGACCCCACTGGCATTTGATTTAATCTGAAATGACAGAAATACTAGAGGACATACATGTCAAATAATCATGCATCTCATCACCTAAAGTTTTTGCTACAATCTGGGCATCACTTCTACCCCTAGACGGACGTGTAAGGGGCATTCTTATTTGACGACCTGTAACTGGACTTTTTAGAGACCCTGATTTAAGACTTGGAAAAGGGGACATCTCTCTTTTCTTTCCTCTTCCAAGTGTGCTGTTCATTGACATTTGTGCATGAAGCAATAAAATGGTCCTCTGTGTTTTTGTTCTTGGGAAACAGTTTGTATTTCTTTTGCAAGGGAATGAGAACCTTGGGCACAGGTCAAGACACACCCCAAAGCCCTGGAAGTATATCAGGGAAGTTTGGCATGCTAAAAAGGGGGTACGCCTATTTGACATTCAAACCTGAATTAGAAATCATTGTGTCTAGACACAATGAGCTGCTGGGTTACTTTATTCTGCTGTTCCTGTCAATTTCCCTCCCTCTGTTTGTGCCTGGTTCATACCCGGCTATCTGTACCTTTGACTCCTATATCACTTCCTTTGCGCATTCTCCCAGTGGCACGCCAGCGCGTCATGCTTCTATTTTCTTTATCAACTCCTGCACCAACTCATCTTCCCCTCCAGGGCTGTGTACTTTCTTAACCACTTCTCATCACAATACACCACATCTATTTGCCCCTTTGGCCCTTCTTCACCCATTTGAGCAAGGTTCAACCTCCAGCCATTTGCCTCAATATCTTCAGTCGCTTTTTGGATCTTGTATATCCCCTTGTGTGCTCCCTATCTCACAAGCAATCTTCTCAAAACTCTCTTATTTATCCTTCTGCTCTTCACCCCGTTTGGCATCCCTCTGGCTATTATTTACCCTCCCTCCTTCATCCCCTCGGGACTCTTCTCTCACGATCAGTCTCATCAAGAATTCCTATCTCTCCTCGACATTCTTCACTCCTCTCGTCACTTTTTCACATGTTTAGGCACTGCCTTCCTTCTTAATAACTCCACCCACGTTGGCCACCTCCATGCCCCCATTTTCCTCTTTCGCCAGTCGCTTGAATTCCTGGTTTTGTCACCAAGATCCCTTGGCCGAGACTCCAGTATTGTCCAACCACTTGGGCCTTTCTACTGGACCTCTGGATCAGAGTCCTGGGCAGTTCACCATTAGACCTGGACTGCTGGATCTCTCTTCCAGATTGAAAGCATTACTCTTGCCCAGCCTCCTGGACCTTACACTATGGCTACTATCTCAAATGGAATCCCGAGTCTCCCCTCCAGCCCTCTGATTCCAGGACTGCTCAGCTTCATGGACCACTCTACCAGCTATCTAGGCTCTGCTCCACTGTCAGGCTTTGGTCATCCCCTGGACGGTTCTTCCAGCTCCTACTCCTCAGGACCTCCCCTTCAGGCTGGGGCCACAACCTTACAAAGCCCCGTTCCCACCCCAAGGGCTGGGCCTCTAGTCAGGGTCTGCACCTGTGACGTTAGCTGATTAAAGGCCCATGGTTGGCTGTTTGAAGAACTGATATGGGCATGGGGCAAGACCAAGTATTGAAATGGCCTGTCTGGTACATTGAACTCTATTGTACTTCCCCGTGATGTGCCAGGATCCATTTGGTTGCTCTCTTGGTTTGAATCCTAAGTTTGTTGTTCGACTGGGGTCTTTTGATGGTGTAATTGACTTGAAAGTCCTTGGGCTTGTGGCAGCATTGCTTGTTAGCTCTATTGGAGGTCGCACTGCAGGTACTCCGTGTCTTGTACATTTGATGGGCGAGTCGGGCAAGTATTGTAGACACTCTGTTGCTGCCTCTGTGGCTGAAACAGTCTTGTGGAGTATGTGCTGGAGAAAATATGTGTCTGCCTCCGCGGCCAGGGCAGGCCCACAGAGCAAGTGCCAGGGAGAAAACAGGGTCTTCCTCTGCAGCCGGGACAGGCAGCGGAGGACAGGGTGGTCGAACAAGACCAGCAGGGCTACTGCACAGGGACATTGCAGGAGGTGCACACTTACTTTGCTGAAACATTTTTCCTGCTCAGTGTTACTGAAGGGACAATTTACACAGAGCGCAAAGAGACCATGCAGGTGGCAACAGTGTGCGGTACAAAAGCCTTTAATATAACATAACATGCCTACTACACACACGTTTTCCTTATGGGGACAGGGAGAGGCAGCTGCCATGACATGCATGTTGTCTCACATTTTGAGATTCTATACATGTTACCATTAAAGGGCCAGTGACCTCTGCTTGCCAGGTCCCATATGGATCCATTTCCCCAGATGGAGGGGTAGTGACTCTTAACGGGTCTCTGTCCTGCATTTGACTGTCCTATGCGCTGAGAAGGGGGCTAAGTGGGGTGACCAGGGGATCCTTCTCTACCCCTCAGCCCATCATTCACTATCTTGGGGGACGTTTGAACAGGTGCAAATGAATATATATGCCAGCACACATCCATTTATTTCTCTTTCCATGCCATAACGAAGAATTGAGTGAACTATTTTGACTCAGTTCTGGTTTTCTTAGGTTATGCCTCGAATTCTCCCCGAACTAAAATTGCAGGGGTGTTAGTACTGGCAGGGGAAATCCTTAAGTAGAATGTGTGCAACACGGAAGTCACAGTTACGGGTCCCAGTAAGAAAGCTCAGTGAGTCAATGTGCCACGTCTCTGCCTGGCATGCAGTTTATATGTTTGAATTATGGAGTGTCTGATGCAGGCCCCAAATCTAATGGGGCTGGTCCACTCTTATTATGAGCTTGAGGCCAGAGGATGTGCCACTCCAGCCTTATGATGGCCGGTGGGGCACAGAGGCAGAAAATCAGGAACAATGGTGAGCACCAGGTATTCTTTCAGAGCGCTGACATACTGCTCTTGTTCACACAACACATCCACGTCATATTTATCTCTATGCAGCCCTACAGATAAGGGGTGTATCAGCCAATTTAACTCCCTACAAAATATGCAAATACTCCTCAAAAAAGAAAAATAGGGGGCAAAAATGCTCCCAACAAAAAAAAGAAAACAGACACATAAGGGGGCTGTCCCCCGGCTTTCACCCACACAGCTCCATGGATATGTTTGACCAAAGGAAGACATTATTATTATTACACCACAGGAAGAAATATTATTACACCGCAGGAAGAAATATTATTATTACTGCCTAATCTGAAGAGGTAAACATGTGTCTTTTAAATTCTTTAATAACTAGGTGCCCAAAAACAGTGGTGAAACACCATTCAGATGACCGAGCTTCAGCCTCCCCATAACATGTTGGGCTATGTTTACTCGCCCTGGCAGACCTACAGAGCTGTGGCCAGAAGGAACAGGACACAGAACGGCACCGGGCTTCACTGTTAACAAAGGCCCTGCAATTACTAACGTAAAGCATTTCACTGTTAGCACCTGCATTTATATGCATACATTTGAAGGCAATTAAAATCGTGGTGAGGCGTTAGTACTTGCATGCCAGGGGAGTGATTGGGAGGGTAGCGAAGGTACAGGAGACTGCTCATTCTCACAGCAATCCTTAAGTGGGTGCTTTCAGGCATAACGGAGAGAGTTAACTGCTTGTAACAATGACGCTGCACTAGTCTCAGTAGAAAGCGTAAAGAAGTTAGATTCCCCCAGACAAATAGGTTTACCCTGCCCCACCACGTCTGAAGTTAGCACCTCTCCAAACATTTGAAGAGTTAGCCCACCTGACTCGAAAAGTAAGTCTCGTTGCACTGCTGCCCAAAAATATGTTTAATTTACAGTAAGACATATATTTTCTTGCTTGCTGGATGTGCTGCTCTACATGATCCATTGCCATCCTCAAGATGAGGATGGGAAAGAGAGAAGAAACGAATTAGAATAATGCATGTGGGTTCAATGAAAGAAAGGTAGCGGTATTTCAGTAAATATGCCTCTGTTATCGTCATGTTGGCAGTAGACATGCAACATGCTGGGGACTCTCAAATTACCACCAGCAGTAGAGGTGATTACCGCTGCTGGTAAAATGGCAAAGAAATCCACCTGAGATGTGTGGCGGCTGGCTGTCTCACTTACAGACTTCTCTCAGTGAGAAAGACAGCGCACTCTCTATAAATACAGATAATATTGGTGTTTTGTTCGTAACTTTTTGTGATGACGTGGGGTGATTCTATTCACCCTGATCTGAGACCTTTGAAAACTTCCAACGATGAGGACACTGGGAGGCCAAAGGTTCCCACTGCTGTTCCTGGCAGGTGCACACACTCTGACGATTGCTGAGTGCCCCACTCACTCTGTGCCCTGCGGGAGGGCACGGTCCCTTCAAGATCGGCTGTTCCTTATCTCAGAATTTTGCAAGCGTGATCTTAAAATAGGCAAACCCGAGACAGGTGTTCTAATCAGTAATAAATATGCACTTTTTTCTATGTTCAGATCAGTGGCTGTAATGATAACATGTTGCATGTTGATTATAAGCACAATACAGGCACTCGTGCCAGGACTGTAGCCAGAGTCAATGAAATGGCAGTCTCTGGTACCACTAGTAGTAGAGAGATCCAGAGAAACCATTGCCAAGCATTATGTCTAGCAACAATTGCAGTGGAAGTCAACATATACCCCCTCTGAAGCTCTTGCACTCCTGGGTAATGAAGGAGATGGCCTACCAAAAACAGGAGGGATACCCCCTGCCCTTTATGAGAATCCCAATCTCTCATAGAGAATCAGCTGTCGGGGGCCGCAAACTTTCCTAAAATGGCCGCTCATTGAATTTACTTTGTTGTCCAGAAACATTCACCGGATCTCGTATTTCAGAATCTACTCCATGTCCTGAAACATTCAGAAGATCTTCTATAGTAAAATCTACTCCAGGGGCTGCTTGCATTCATGGGATCTCCCACTGTAGTAGTGGCTACATGCCCGAAACCCACTCACAGGATCTTCTATGGTAAAATCTACTCTAGGGGCTGCATGCATTCTTAGGATCTCCCACTGTAGTAGTGGCCCCACGCCCGACACCCACTCACAGGATCTTCTATGGTAGAATAGACTGTAGGGTCTACATGCGTGCATAGGATGTCCAACTGACCAGTAACTTTCAAAGGAAGACATTGGTTGACTCGATCAAAGTGAGTGGACAAAACTTAAAACATGCAAACATGTCACATTGTAGCCACTACAGACTCAGCAAATCACATCAACCACGATACACCCCAAAAACCCAGAATGATTGCTTAATATATGTGATGTGGTGGCCTGGTTTTTAATTAGTGAAGAGAATGGTTTCAGTGATGAAGGTCATACGGCCACAATTCCATATTCTACACCTTATGATGTGCACGTGGCATCCTCCTGCAAGAAAGGGCTTTCCTGCAGGGCAAATCGGAAAAGTTGCAGCTCTAGCATATACAGGGGACGCTATACTGGGGTTCCATCTGCACGAAATTAAAAGTGGGGAGTTTAGTTGTGCCAAATTGATCAGTGTAATAAAAAACACACTCTCATGTATAGATAGATATGTGTGTATATTTGTGTGATTGGGATGAAAGGGGGAGACTTGGCCCAAACAGAGGGAAGGAGGGCACAGGGGGATCCTCCAATAACAAAAGAAAACATGTAAATGCAATGATCCATTGGCTATTAACACACCTACTACATATAATGTTGTGTAGATGAACTACATGGAGCCATAGAGGTATGGGTGAGCATGAAGCGAGTGCTGATACCAGGATGAAAATATGGGAAGCTTTTAGATCTATTCTGCCCAATTTCCACATATCACAAGAAATAGGCTATCATGCCTCTGCCACTCCCTCTCGGCCTCACGCCCCACCAGCTAGTGCAACCTCCTACAGCCTCACAGCTCTCCCAGTCACGCCACCCAGGCACAGCACCCCACCACCTTCCCCCTTCCTGCCTACTCTGGAATGGATCGGCTCCCCGACACGCCAGAGAGGCCAAAAGACTGCCCTCATGTACCTGATAGCCATGCCTGAGCCTCGCTACCAATCTGCTGTTACCTGAATTGGGCTCCCAACCCCATACACAACCATGCCTGCTGCACGACCACTCTGCCACCCTCCACAACACCTACTGCGCCCCTGCAGCTTTTGCCAGAATCCCCAAACACTCCCCCCACACACAATACTGTCATCTCACCTCCCAAATGCCACGAATCTCCCTCTACAGCCTTGACTCCCAACCTCTCCAACCTGCGCACGGCACCCTGTCTGGGCATACCATGCCTACACAAACTCCGCTCCAGACTGGTTGGCCCCAAAAACCCCTCTAAGCACAAACACTGCCGACCCTGTACAGATGGGACCAAATAAACCACCTCATCCGGCGACTCTATGCACACTGCATACCCGCTAGCCCACCACTGAACTCTCCGCACCAGCAACCCTGCGCAAGCCCATGCCCAGCACACCTAGCACCTCCCTCAGCACCTCCACCAGCACAGAACACCTAGCCTGCGCACTCATTAACACACGCTCTATTTGTGCCTATGCCCCTGATATTCATGTCCTCATGCTCGACAATAATCTTGACCTCCTGGCCTTAACAGAAACCTGGCTGCACGAGGGACTGGCCCGCCGCTATCTCTCCCCATACCCACCGAAAACTTCATTCCGAGAGCCGACAGAGAGGGTACCCAAGGCGGAGGAGTTGCCATCATCTCCATATCCACCCTGCCCATCAGATCCTCCCCCCTCCCACCTTTGCTGGCTAAGATTGAATCCATCAACATCTTACTACTCTACTGCCAACCCAACAACCTTGGAACCCCAGACGGCGACATCCCCCTGCTCATTGCCCCTCTCGTCAAGCCTAAAACCACATTTTGACTCCTAGGCGACTTTAGCCTAGGTTTCAAAGACTCTTCAGATCCGAAGTCTACCGCCCTCACCACAGCTCTCGATGAGATGAACTCCCAAGTTGCCTCCTCTCCCACCCATGTTAAAGACCGGACCCTTGAGTGGATACTATTTATCAACACACCCGTCCAAGTCACCTCCAATGACCCTGTATTCTGTATAGATCACTCACTGATCTGTTTCACCATGTGCACAGCTGCCACCTGACCCCTAAAACAAGTGACCTCCCAGCTATCAGTGCCAGACACACCCATAAACTTACCAAGGAACTACTGGAACCCACCATCCATGCCTCCCTCGACAGCACCAACCCCAAAAGCCATTGCCACTGCCTACAACGCTGTGCTCCTCAGCACCTTAGACCAGCATGCCCCCCTCCAAACTACAACTTAACTGGTTCACTGAGGATTTAATATCCCTCTGGAAACTAAAACGTGCCCAAGAACATCACTGGAGAAAAACCCTACCCTCACAGATAAGAAGGCCTTCAGTTGTACTGCTATCACATACAAAACAGCTATCCTTACCACAAAAGTGAGCATCTACGACATCAGAATTAACAAAGCTAGCTCCAACACAAGAGAGCTCTTTAAAATCCTCAAGGAGCTTGAAACTCCAGCCCCCCTCCCCTATTGACAGCTTCCCAAAAAGCATGGCCTGGTGCTCCCTTATACAGTCAGCCCTAGCTACCAAAACCCACCACATCAGGGACAAAACTATGCTAAAACAAATCCCTCCTTCATTCCTTGGTGTCGGACCCCCTTGCATTCATCACCCCCTGTGATCCCATAACCCCCCTTTTTCACTTCACCCCTGTCTTCCCGATGGAGATGCTCAATACCATCCAACGCCTCAAAGCCTCTACATGCTCAGGCGAAATCTGCCTAGGCCTCCTTGTCAAGTTGTGTGCTGACCCACTTGCTCCCACTATTGCCAACTTCATCAATGCTTCCTTCAAATCGCACACAGTACCCATCTCTATCAAAGAAGCCTGAGTCACGCCACTCCTGAAGAAACCCTCCCCAGACTGCACCCTTCCCACTAACTACCGCCCTATCACGACGGTGCCCTACCTCTTGAAAATTCTGGACTGTACTACCTACTCACAACTTCAAACCCACCTTGAAAGCCACAATCTACTGGGCACTCGCCAATCAGGGTTCAGACCCAAATACAGAATCAGCCCTCCTCGACCTTATTATTCAGCTCAATCACATCTGGGGGCAGAAGCAAGTGACCCCATCCCCTATGGTATCCCTAAAGGATCCTGCCTCTCACCGACTCATAAGCATACAAAGCCTCTCTTTGACCATCTGGACAGCCTCAACATCCCATACACAAATCTTGCCGATGACACGCAGGTACTCCTCAAACTCACTGGCAATCACAAACTCGATTTGGCCAATATTAATCATACCTACACAGGCTTTGATGACTACACACCATCTCTATCTGAATAATAACAAACCAGAGGTCCTTATCGTCAGCTCCTCGCACTGCCTCAAACACCTTGACCCTGCTTTTGCCTCCTTCTTCATCGATGGGAATATCACCCCCGTATCCAACCAGATCAAAACACTGGAAGTTTATCTTGACTCAGAGGTAAACATGCAGAAACATGTCAAGGGAGTCGCCTCGTCCGCGGCCTACTCAACCAAACTAATCAACCTCTCCAGAAAATCCCTTATCACCAGAAACTCCTTCACCCTAGCAAGGGCCATCGTTGGAAGTAAACTTGATTATTGCAATGCCATCCTTGCTGGAGCCTCGCTGAAAAACCTCACCAAACTACAACTCATCCACAATAATGCCCTCAGGCAATTTGGGGCCTAAAAAGATCAGATCACATCTCACTACTGAGACGTGAAGCGCATTGACTTCTTATTAAGGCACGTTAAGGCACGCATTGAGTTCAAAATCCTGTCTATCACTCATCGCTGTCTTCAGAACACTGCCCCTCCCCACCTCACCCATTGTTTCACCAAAAAAAGCAACGTACGCAGCTTGCACTCCTCCTCCTCCACCTCACATACCGTCCCCAGATTCAACGGAAAGAGAGCTCGTGGCTCCAGCTTCATCTTATTGCTCCCACCCTGTGGAACTCCCTACCACCCTGTATCCAAGAAGAACCCTCCTACCTGCTCTTTCGTAAAAAAGTAAAAACTGCATTGTTTAATAAATATTCCTGAACCTATTGTATGACCTCACCAGAAATGTACTGTCTGAACCTTACAATTGCCTCCTTACTGTAACCAACTCCACCGGAAATGTACTTCTTGCAACTAATACTGTAACTCCTTTACCTGTACTGTACCATTCTGTAGCGCTGTGAGACCCCCGGTTCTTGGGCGCTATCATCAAATATAATAAATAAATAAATAATCAGTGAACATCATCTTCGGCATGTTTGAAGAATCTGAAATAAGCAAATTAGCAGTCGGATGGATAAGTCTAAAACAGTCCTTGTAGGACTCTGACCAAATGATAAGATTGTGGTCTCTACTGCCACTTAGACTGAGATAATTTCAGCTTTACTCCCAATTGCAGTTGAAAAGAGGGGAAGAAGTAGCCCCGTGTACGGGGCAAAAAGTATGTTAAACAGTAAAACACATGAGGTACAGCAAAACAGGTGAACAACACGCCAATATACGCCCAAATGTTTGATGTTCTAAAGTGAATTCCCTGAAGTGAAAGTTCATTACCTTGCCAATGATGATTGAAACCTGGTTATTATAAAGGGTTGCCCAACCTTTGGTAGGCAAAGCAAACTAAATGTGTAGCAAATGTAACGGTGACAACGCAACATCCGTACTTCGATGTAACATAGCAGTGTTCAGTTGCTGGAAACGTTTTTGCAACAGAAATTACAACGGTAAGAAACTTACTATTTCTAAGAGGGTGTGCTAATTTGTAGCAATTAACAGAAATATAGACCAAGTGCAATCCTGGTCAAGGCCTTTCACTGCATTTGACTCTAATGTATTGTACAAGAACTGGTAAGGAGATTGTGTGGCAAACAGGGCATTGGAAAAGTGTTAAAAAATTTGTCAGCAATTAAGAAACATCAGCACCCGGCGAGGGTCAATCAGTTTGCAACAAGCGATCTGATTGGCCCTCGCCGGGTCGTTACCAGCCCGACAAGGTCACTGCAATGTCCCTCGATGATCCGGCAGCCATGGAATGTTGTGTAGTCTCTTCTCCCGTTTCATGCAGCCATCTTCTTTGTTTTCTTTTTTTCTCTCTTTTTAATGGCCGCCATGGAATGGGGGAAGGGACTACATGTAGTCCACTCTCCCATTCCATTGTGGCCATCTTGTTTATTTATTTTTTAGATGGCTGCCTTGGAAAGGGAGAAAGGACTGCGTATCACGTTCAATGGCGGCCATCTTAAAAAAACAACTGAGAAAAGACAATATTAGTACCCTGTTCTAATGGCACGGGGTACGGGGTACTAATCGCAATAAGCCCCTCACAGTGGGGGGGCATTACAGCTTCTGGTAAATGCCCTGGGGCCTGCGTCAAGGTCCTAGCAACATTACCTGAACATTACCCCCCCCCCGGCACGGGGCTTATTGCTTTATTAGAGAAGGCTTATAATTATCCCCAAAGAATTTAAGGATAAGCAATGGCAAATGTGGTCTTTTAAGTAAGCACATTTGGACAATATAAATGGCCGTGAGTTGGAGCATTTAAAACATATGTTACAGGTGAATCTTATGGTTCTGCCTTAAGGAATTTTCAAATCTTTTGTATCCAAAAGTGTATTTTTAAGGAAAAAAGACCAGTAAAGAATCCCTTCTTTGGGGGTTTTGGGGTTATCTCCCTCGAATTGGTCAAAACGTGTTTAGGGAAAAAATAACATTTTACAGAAGGATTTGGGGGCTCTTTCTCTGGGCTTCTTCATTGGTGTCATGGAAACAGAGGTAGAACTCAAATCTTGGGTGAGGTTAGTTTGGTGTATCTTTAATAGCAGCAGTGCAGGGTGAGCACAGGAAAAGACAGCGCGTAATCCCCAAGCAATCCCACCACTGTTTCCCCATCTGTGTCTAGAGGAGGTCCCAAATATGGCCTGCACTCCAGCCGCCCATGTCGAAATGCCAGAAGAATATTCGCCAAGATATGTGATCATATAGGGAGCAAATGAACCAACAGAGAGCCACGGTGGGGCTCTGTCCAGTGCCCATCAGAGGGACATGTACACCTATTGAAGCGACAGTAACTAGACAACCGTGGGCTGCAAGGTACCCACTGAGACAACCATACCAGCAGCTGATACGAAATGAAGATTACTTACAAACAATCCCTGAAGAGACCTTGAGAGTCTTAAGGGAGGACAGATGGTGACAACAAATGAACATAAACAACAAACAAAAACTGACACACAAGGACTAAAAACAAAGAGTAACGATGTAATGGACATATAAGAAGAAACAATGTTAGCAAACAGAAACGTAACCATGAAGGAAGAAGGAAATATGCGACTAACTGAATGCATGTGAATAGGCTTGGAACGCAAGAAGCTAAGAAAACGGTAATGCTTGCAATGCTTAGTAGGGGAATAGAGCGGCATGCGCCAAGTATATATCTACCTCAATGAAGCACGCTATACAAGTGTGACTCCATTTTGTAAAAGCAGAATTAAGCCGAGGCTGCAAGGGACTAACAAGGCCAAGATTCATATTCCAGCCAAAGCAAAAAGAAAGAGTGGAATCGAAACTCAGTAAGAAGCAGCTCAATGCCTGGGAATTCGAGGTCAACTCCAGGAAGGGAGGAGAGCAGCAACTCTGAAGAGTCGAAACTTCAGAGCATAGCAGCCAACCAGTGAAGGTCGAGATAAGGAGGCCCCATGCAGGTGGCGAGGCTATGGAAGAATCAAATACACGAATAAGAGGGAAAATGAAGCAGATTCACGGTGAACAGACACGTGACCAGCCAAGGGTAAAGAAGTACCAACGTCTGTCACCCAGAACCCGAGGATGCCATAACTTTTCCTGATAAGAACTACAGTCTTGAGGCCATCCCTAGCCAAATAATTGACACATAGCCCTAAAGGTACTGATTGATGGAAGGGAGGCAGGGTGAATCATAGGGCACTCCACATCTGGGTGTCTATTCAGCATGCTGCTAATTAAAGTGGAGATTTATGCCTAGGCGTGTAACCCACCCAATCACAATGGACCAAATAATCTAGGGTCTTATAGCGGGTAGAACCAATAAGACGTCGTAGTTGTACTGATGTCTATCACGAGTGATGTAGTGGGATGGGCATAGACGCCCTCCCGATAAGAACTATCCAATCCGCTTACTCTGTTACCATATTCAGATACAACACCTATACTTAAGTTACCTTTCCGACCAATACAATTGCATGACAAACTTATGAGTTTAGCTCGTCAACTGATGACGAATTTTGCCCATAAAAGTTGCGGTCTGAATGAAGAATTTGGGAGTTGAAGTGAGACAGGCGATCGCATCATTGATGATTACCATTTGTTTCCCCGTTTTTTGTACTTGTCATTAAACGGACTTCTCTTTGCCAAACTATTAAGTCGTCCTTATTGAAGTGTGTCGGAGTAAGTGAATCCTGCACCCTAACCTCAACAAGGTGCAGCTATCTTGTTTTACAGGCACTAGAGGTGAGCTCTGCCCTATGGGCCCGTCAGAGGATGCTCCGCCCTCCTGTACACGTGCATCAGCAGAGTTTATAACATTCTCACTACTTTGACTTCAAGGCAATAAACAGAAGATTCTATGACCTCACCAGGGAGATTGTCAGTCTTTCCAATTGGTACAATATTCCTCTATGAGGCACCAAGCACATTTAGACAATCAAGGTCACTTTTCCTGTCTTCACGATATTACCAACAACGATATGTAGCCTTAATGCAATTAATACCACACTCCTCTATCAGCATTCTTTTAAAATAACTTCTGTTTATGAGATCTGGTTGTGTTTTGGCAGTGTAAGAATATTTCTAAATAAGTTCGCTAAGACAGCAGAATACTATGCATGAGCAAAAACAACTAGTTGTCAAATTTGTATCTCTCCATTATGACTGCAAGCATGTAATATAAAATGAAGAGTCTATGATACATTAGGCCTAGTAATGAAGATAGTTGCCTAGTCTTTCTTAAATCAATGTACTTCTTCCACTTATAGGTAAATGTTTGTACAAATAGAACATTATTTAGCTGTATTAATTTACATGTATCTGCCTTTTCCTCCACACTGGGATGGTCAGGCAGCACTAATTTCTTTGTCACAAATATCTGTCTGTCAGTGCCTTGCTAGGACTATGGCCCTCATTACAACTCAGGCGTTAAGGGTTAACGCCACCGTTAACCCTCAACGCCTGATTCCCACCTTAACGTCTGCTTTTTGCAGGCGTTAAGTTCCATGTGCTAAGGCACCTTGGTGCTAATTACGGCACCGTAATTTACGGTGCCGTAATTAGCGCCTTCCCCACTCCCATTATGCCCTATGGGGCAAAAATGGGAATGGGGAAGGGAAAATGGGAAATGGGGATTTACCGCCCCACTCACCTTGTAATGGGGCGCTAAATCCGCCATCCACCATGTTGTAAACGTAGTTTACACCATGGTGGTAAAGTTGGTGCACTTAGCACCTCAGTTGTAATGAGGGCCTATATGTATTACATGCCCACATGGGCGAAGAAATGTGGAGGCACCAGTAGACTGTTGCTATTTCTGATTTCAACACCAGTAGTGTCCTCACCCCAGAGCCTGTCTAATCTGCAGCCTTAAGAATCATCTCAGCTGCTCCCCCAGGCACCTTGTGCACTTCAAAAACAGACCTTCTCCCCAACACTTAGCCCACTCTGCTGATGCCTCCACAACATCACGTCTGTCTGCCAGAGCAGGCTGATTGGCTAGCCTTCTCTCATAGTCCTGACTCAGGCTACACTGCTAGTGCTGTCTCATGTAGGCAGTGCCTCTTTCTACTTGGACTCCACACCATGCCCCAAAGCAACTGATGAGCAACATTTTAGGGTGCCACACACAACACGTTGCTTGTGAGCTACACATTGAACATCACTGGAAACTAACCAGGTCTAAATTGTGTAAAGCACTGTGATGAAAGGTGCTATATGGTTCATGCAAGTGTTTGGCTATGACCATGGATCAGGAATTGCTGAGCAGAATCTGCATTGTAAGAGGTGGTGGTAGAAGCAACCTGCTGCAACCAGTGTTCCTCAGTTAAGCCCTGGAGCATGAATCCTCTGCTGTGAAAATAGCCCTGGACTCTCCCAGGCCAAAGGGAATGACACAAACTGCAACCCAGAAAACAGGGGGCCCCATAAATCCAAAAGGAGTGGATCTATTGGCCATGGCCCATGAGAAGCTTCAATCATTGGTGGTAGACCCACATTTCCCAATGGATCTATAGCAGCATGGAGGAAAAACGAAAGCCTGGACATTATTCCAAAGAAGAGTAAACAAGGGCAGCCTGGTGGCTTATTTCACCTATCGCCAAATGAGCCATCAAGAGCGGCACAGGGATATAATGACGAGCCGCATAAGCTGAAACTTTCTTCTCCACAGTGAGGGAACCGAACCCAGAGGCAGCCCTTTACTCACCGCTCCGATTATCCTCAGGTTTTTGGATAAGGAAGTTAGTCCTGCAGATTGTTGGGAACTTCCTTTCAATGGTGTTAGATGCTTTTAAGGCACAGATTATGTTATACGCCCTGTATTTGATAGGTTTTTGCATTTTGAAAAGCTGGTTTCTGTGTTTTCATCTTGGACTGGTTTTTAAGGCTGCCACGAAAGGCTCAAGGGGATGAAATGTGCAAAATGCACTTTTAACTTCGGAGTCCAAATAGGACTGTTCCCTAAGAGTTTTAACTTCACACTATCACCGAAGCAATTACCTTTGTTCCCGGTAGAGAAATGTATAACAATTCAAACGGTGTCTACGATCCATGGAACAAACCATTACATTATCCTAAATGGTCCTGAGTCCTTGGCAACAAAGCTCCAATATTATCTTCACATCCACCTGCGCTCTGTGTCACCCCAAAGGCTAGACACCAAAGATGGGGTTGCTGCCCTTCCAGGCTTCTCAGGGAGGCCCCGCTGCTCACTCTTCATGAAGCAGAGGATCGCCTTTTTGGGATATTGCTGAAAACCTATCTGTATACACAATGCCACAGCAACACGCCTGATGGCCGCTCACGCAGCAGCTAGAGCCATGGTGCCCTGAGTAGGGCAAACATGTGTGCGTTATAGATCCCATTCAGGATAACATAGGAGATTGCCTAGGCTGACATTGCCTTACATTCTGGTACTTGTAGTCTTCCATGTATCTATTTATTTATTTAGTTTTTTAGTGCTGTTTAGCTACAATTTTAACTTTTAACTTTTTACACGTGGAGTCTTCCATTTAGGATGCGGTAAATGAAAGCTACAGTCGTACTCTTTTTTTATATTCACATAGTGATTTATGCATTTGCCAGGTTGGATTATAATGTGGCAAGTATTTTTTTTTAGGTCATCTCCATTAAACAGATTATTATTTGAGCTCTTTAAACCCATACATTAAAACCTATTTCTCTCATCTAGAGTTGAGAAGATATGTGGTCACGTATATAAGGAGCAGTCTCGGCTGAATTCCTAGCTACCCCTTGTAGATCTAGTCTATGATCCTGGGCAAACTACTTTAACTCACTCTGCTGCATCTGCAAAGACTGGGACACCAGGTATAAGTTAGGTGGTTTGGGGAGGCAGGATGCAAGATACGGGTTTCGTGGGTGGTGGGGAGGCAGGGCTGCAGGTATGAGGTTTGTGTTGTGGGTTTGGGGAGGCAGGGTGCAAGAAATGGGTTTTGTGGGTGGTGGGAGGCAGGGCTGCAGGTATGAGGTTTGTGTTGTGGGTTTGGGAAGGTAGGATGCAAGATGTGGGTTGTGTGTCGGTGGGGGGAGGCATGGCTCCAGGTATGAGGTTTGTGTTGTGGGTTTGGGGAGGCAGGGTGCAGGAAATGGGTTTTGTGGGTGGTGGGGAGGCATTGCTCTCGGTATGAGGTTTGTGTTGTGGGTTTGGAGAGGCAAGAGGCCAGCAAGTGTCTTTTTCCAGCTCATTTTGAGCTCTTCTAGTCAAGACAGACTTCCTGGCGCGGGTCTACTCATAATTATGTGGCTGCCCACCACACATGCAGTATTTCTAAAAATCTGGATCCATTCCATTCCTGCCATAAGGCCATATAAAATAAGTGGTCTTACATGGTGCCCTTCTGCCAATGGTGGAGACCTCGCTGCCCACTGGTCTGTTAAAAGAGAAATATTGGAGGAGTTAGTCGGAAAGGGGGAATCCAGGTGGGAACACCCTGCGGTGTTGATGGATGCAGGTTGGAAGTACCCGTTACCTGTGTGCCGATATGAAAATCCTGCATTCTTTGTGGTGGGTCAAACAGGCGCAGCACCGCTGTAAGGAGAGCCCCCGGTTGGGAAGCATTGCTTGACACTGATGCGCTTGTTGATAGGAGGATGGGTAGAGCAGGCAGGTATTAAGCACACTTGACCTCGTGGGTATTCTGAAGGGAGTGAGTAGGTGCTTTGCTGCATCATCGAATGCAGTCATTTTAAATGCTGCATGCAGTCATTCTGGGGAAAGATCCACCGGCCTTATTATGAGGGTCTCTGAGTCTAGTGTAAAGGAGGTTGTGCATCATCATGAACACATCTGCATAATACATTTATGGGCTCCTCCTTTTATCCCCTAGCCATTCTAATTTGCAAATGTTGTTTCCACAGTTTGAATCAGGAATCACTCTGGATGTGGACCACTAGTATAACATAAGATGAAGTGACATTACGTAACATAAGATAACATATCACATATAACATGGGTACCGACTAGGTTTCATTGCCCATTTGGTCCCGATTAACCATTTTGAACGGTTGAACGAAAAAGACAGTAACCAGAGCAGGCCTGTGCTTTCATCTGTTGTTTTATTCATTTGACTGTCACATCTTTACTACAAAAACTCGTTGATCTTTAATTCACAAATATCCATAACTGAGTTGGGTGTTGTTGGGCCCCAGTTAATATACATAGCTCTCAAATCAGCCAAAGGGTGCTATCGCTATATTGTCCATTATGTTT
Source organism: Ambystoma mexicanum (assembly GCF_040938575.1). NCBI lineage: Eukaryota > Metazoa > Chordata > Amphibia > Caudata > Ambystomatidae > Ambystoma > Ambystoma mexicanum. The sequence goes on from NC_090931.1 coordinate 200,805,475, forward strand.
AAGCAGGTTCAGGGTAACACTGTTCTTGTTCACCGACCTACCGGTCTACATTCAGTTGGGCATAGATGAGTCAACTGTTTCCTGAATGCCCTTCTCAAGTAGGTCCAGTTGATCCTGGATACCCACTGTGTATGGCCCCAGCTTTTGCTCCATCTCCTCTGCTTTTTCAAAGATTATTTGGTTGAGGTCCTCTCCATAAGGGGAGACAGCCTGGCTGAACTCCTCGATCCTCTGGTTTACCAGCTTGTTGAGGTCTTCCAAGTAAGGTACTAAACTTTGACGGATGTCCTCTGTATTGTCATTGAGTTTCATGCTGAGTTCTTCCATGTACGGAGTCAGTTTCTCCCTCAGGTCTTCCACGTTTGCAGAGATCTTGGACCTCAGCTCCTCCGTGTTTTTCTTCATCTGGAAAGTCATGAGCTCAAGATGATGGTTGAGTTTATCTTGGACACCTTGGGTGTAAGGAGATAGGCTCTTACGTAGCTCAGCAACGTTCTGGTCAATTTTCACCATGAGTTCATCAGCATACGGGCTCAGGTTCTCCTTCACCTGGCCCACCTTTTCATTGAATTTCTCCTGAAGCTCCTCTGAATATGGGGTGAGGACCTCTTGGAGACTGCCCACATTTTCCTGTAGTTTGGCTTGAATTTTCTGGGCATATGGGAAGAGCTGCTGACGAAGCTCCTCTGCATTCTCCTGGACGCGGGTACGAAGTTCCTCAGCATATGGTGTTAGCTTCAGCTTCAGCTCCTCAATGTTCTTGTTGAGCTGCTGGTGGACCTCGTCGGCGTATGGCGACAGCTTTATGCGGAGCTCCTCCAGCTCCTGGTGGATCTGCGCTTTAAGCTTCTCTGAGTCTTGAGTGAGTTGAGCATGAATGTGGGTGGCGAATGGAAGGATCTGGCTCTTTAAATTTCTGGCATAAACATTGACATTTTGGATGTTGTCTTGAATGATGGTGCTATGGAAAAATAGAGACACAGGCTCAGTTTTCACAGTTCTGCTGAAATATTCTGCATTATATTCTTTACATTGCGAACTCTGACCCAATCCCTTCTTTCCTATCCTATCCATGGCCTTATTAGACCTTGTGTATGTAATTAAACAATTGATAAAGAAAGAAGAGGAACTGCCATAGAGGCTGAAACCAAGCCCCCTAAAAGATTGGGAAGGTAGTAAATAGCAATTTAGTAGAGCGGAGAGTCCCACAGAAGCTCAATATCCCAAAAGAGAGGTAATTGGTAGGTGGGGTCAACATTTTCACTCCCAGAGCAGAATTGGCGGACCCCACATGATTCCACTCTACCGCAAAGCAGACATTTTAGAATGTTGCTCTGACTTCTGCCAGCAGAGGGTCTGTGCAAAGATGAATGCACAGCAGCCCTGACATGGTCCCTGAAGTGCTCTGCCACATGATTGGCGGGAATACTGGCCATTCTGGCCATTGAGAGCACACAGAACATTCTGGCCCTCTGAATTGGACCCAAAAATGAGAGACCAATGTGGCCTGAAATCCAAGTCTGGAATGTGGTACTGGGCAGATCGAACACCCAATGCACAACTGCATTACACAGTAAGAGAAATTAGTCTTACGCCTACCCCCACTCATCCGAGCATGTGCAGGGACCCAGAGGGAGTATATGTTAAAGACGACAGGCCTGGGTCAAAGGTTGGACACCAGTAAAAAGCAATGAGAGGCATTTTAGATGGCCCTGTAACTACCAGTCAGAACATGACAAGTTTTAATATTTAAAGATTGTACAGGTGATATCTTACCTTATGATTGCGAGGCCGATGTGTCAATGTTGGGCCTTACGGTGTGACACGTCACAAGGGTGCTTTGGGCAGAGATGTCTACTAAGGCTTTGCCAAAGGGCTACATATAATGAGGCTTGGCACAGCACTATCTGTTAATCAGGCTGGCACAAATATCTGACTGAGAGATATCTAACGAAGTGTCTTAGCAGAGAGAGATATAATAATGAGATTTGTTAAAGAGGTATCTCAAATCAACACTTGTCACAGGGACATAAGGCAACAAGGTTTAGCAATGAGATATTTCACAATTAGGAATGTCTAGCAGTCACATGTGTTGCAAAGATTTCTAGCCGAGATAACTAACCATGAGGGGGGCGCATCACTGGGGTATTTATCAAGTGGCTTGGCACCAAGATAACTAACGAGGCATTGCATAGGAATATCTAACAGGATGACCTGGACTAGGATTGGGCCTGTGAAAATTATGTCTCACCATATCCTAATGTTACACACAAGAGCAGTGCTCATGTTACTGGCCTTCAGAGAAGATCACATGCAGACCTAGGCAGCAGGCACAGCCAACATGTGGCCGACTATGACCCAGACAAGAGAAGGTGCAGGTCAGCGATGATCTCGCAATCACTAACTGCAACTCTACTTGTGTTATCTTCTTAAGAAGGATGAATGGCTGAGTGATTCCTACCCTGATTTGAATTTGGGACCTACAGATTACACAGAGTTTGCTGCAGCAGGTGCATTAACCTACTGAGATATTTTACTGCAGAGGGGTTAATGTGCTGTAGTATTTGGATAAGATTTTGTCGATGCACATTGGTCTATTTCCTCTGGCACTCACTCCCCCAGCCTCGCCTTAAATCCTTCCTTACCCCATCCCTTTCTCTTCCTTCCTACAGCCTTATATTTTTTCAAAGGTGCCCATTCAATTTCTTAGATTGTTAGTCAACTAAAACCACTCAAAACCTTTCCCAAAACTTCAGAACTTCTCATGGAGACTCATGGTTCTGAAATGAACTTCCGGAGAATAGGGGGGTAAGAAAAACTTTGGAATCAGTGAACCAACCGGAATTTCAGTTGAAACGTATGGGGACCCACAAGTCAATTTGTAAAAGGTTTGCTTAGCCCTGATAGGGAGATCTGACAGTGAGACTTCAGATAGAGATATTTAAAAATGAGGTCTGACAAAGGAATATCGAACAATGAGGCAGTGGGATATCCAGCAATTTGATGTGGGTCAGAGATGCAAAAGACATACAATAAAAGGGGAAGTTTCCCAGCAGGGCTTGACCGGGGCATATCTAACCATGAGTCTCTGGAAAGAGATTTCCAGCAATGGGGCTTGGTGGAAGGCTTCACCCTTTGGGGTCTCGGGACTTCAGTGACTTCCTATGTAAATTGGGTTGCATTCCTATCCCCTACAGCACCGGGTTAATAACAACGGGGCCTAAAAGCAGATGAACTTGGTGGATGTCAACTATGAGGGCTTTCTGAAGGATTTCTAGTAATAAGTTTGTGGCAACATTTCTAACCATTGGGATTGGCAGGGGGAGTTCAAGGAGTAGTGGTTGGTGGATGGAAGTCTAACATTCAGAATTAGTGGAAGAATTTCCAAGACAGTGGCTTTTTGGAAGGATACCCGACAATGATGCTTAGTGGAAGGCCATCAAGAGCTTGGTGAAAGGATGCTTAGGGAAATGACCTGGCAGAGGGGAAACCTTACAGCTGAGCTCACAGAGGGATTTCTAACAGGGGGCTTTTACGCTGGATAGTTGGAGTTGTACGATTGGACCGTGCTTACTTTAACTGGTTGCTGATTTCAGATTGCTGAATCTCTTCCACCGTCCCCTTGGCGTTGCTGCTCAGCTCATGCAAATAGTCCCAGAAGGCTTCTGAGGCCTGGTCAGTGCTCGCGTCTGCTCGCGACCCTGGTGTTACGGTTGAGAAAAAAACAAAATAAATGTACAAAATGAAGATTGATACACAATATTTTTTTTATCAAGCCGCCTTGCTTGTAGGTGCCCTTTTCAGTAACATAAAAGTGTGTGTATACATCACATAGAGTGTTTCTTACACATAGCATTCAGTTACCTAGTTTTGATTGGGTTGTAGCAGCAATGGAGTGAAATGGACCAATGGGATCCAGCGTGCAGGATGCCCTAATTGGGGAAAATGAGTGCACAGTGGAATTCCCCAATAAAACTGGTGCTGTGGGGGGTGCAACGGGACAACCGGGTTCTGCATTTGAGGAGAACATTCTAAAGGCCTCATTGGGAATCTGGTGAAATGGTCAGCAAACTCGTTTACCATTAAAGCATGCCGTAACAGGACGGGTCTGCATGATTCTGAGTAACACTGACCCTTCAGTTATTCACCATAGGGGAAATACTACACATTCACATGCAGTATCACCACACAAAGTAATACATTTACTCCAAATGGAAAAGATTGGTTTTATTTCTGAAATCTACAATTTGTTGGAGTGGTAAAACAATCAGTATTATAAAATACCGGCTGGTTTACCACCACAGCCAAATTAGTAATGACGCCCCCAGCCTATTGCAGGGTCTGAAGTGCAGATGCTGCATTTAACATCTGGCTTGCGACTCATGGAGCTACCTTTGAGAACCCATGACAGCAAGTCCAAGATGGCGATCAGATTACACAGCTGGCGCCTATAGGCTGAACCAACATTTACTCCTCTCGGGAGCCTCCTCTGTCTTTGGTTACCAGTACAAATTATGCAAAACTATCAACGGAGATCCTGTTGAAGATGGCGAACATTCCAAGTCCAATGCATCACTCCAGAAGCAATACTCTGGGAGGGCAGAGGGTAAGCGCCCCAGCGGCACAGAGCTCCTTGCCACAGTACACCAGGGAGCATCTGGGAAGGTATTCATTACTCCATCTGAAGGGAGCTGCGGCTACGCTATTCCTGAACTGCCCTCTACCAGAGTGGCTGGGATTGGCCTATGCAGGGGCAGCATGGGGCAGCATGGGGCAGCATGGGGCAATGGGTCCTGAGTCCAAGTGGGCAGGGGTGATGGGAGATGCTAATATTTTCACCCCTCCCATTCATTTGTTCATTTTCTAGGTGCCTGGCAGCCCCATGCTGTGCTCTTCAGCTAACCCTCCTCTTGTTCTGATCTTCAAACTGGGGGTCCATTTAAATGCAATGACGCTACAGGTGCCTACAGCTGTGTGCCACCAGCAGCCTTTGCTGCATTGTTCTCGCTTATTTTCAATGTATCAGTTAATCTCCTCTATAACATCTGGAAGCATTCATGTATTGTTTGAATGAATCTGTCAACTTCTCAAGTCTTAATTCAGAGTGTAGAGCTCCCAAGTGTCCCCTTGCCACACATGAGAAGGCCCTCAAGCAGGCAACCCAGTTTATAGTGACTTTACTCTCGAAACAAAATAGTGCAAAAGGTTGCACTTTCTAAATGTGCAGCACAATGTGTGAATTGACACTAAATAGGTGCAAAATATAGTATTTACCATCTGGCATTGAATAGAATTAGCATGATCGGCGAATCTGTGTTAATTTCTAATAGACAGTGCCCCGGCACCAGTGGCCCAGAATGCCCCACCTCGAGGAACTCCCTGTGCCAGAAGTTTCTATTTGCATTAGAAATGGAATTCTGTAAATCTTTCTTTTTCTTGCCCCGAAATTTGGAAATTGAAGCTTGATCATTTCCTGTTTTCTTTTTCTTAGAACTCTGTGACTTGTAGTTTTCCTAATTTTAAAATGGGAAAGA